>NC_081185.1:75301832-75601832 GCF_029867415.1 Vicia villosa | reverse complement strand
ATTTCATTTTATCAGATTTAGTTTGGAACATCAAGATTTCGGCTTGGAAATGGTCTACGGTGGGGGATATTACTCATACCAATAGCAACTTTTACTATTTATGCAAAGATCCTTTGAATTATCTAGTTTAAGTTTTTATTGGTTGGTAATTTTCTTTTCCGGACTTTATCCTTTTGTAATCTGGGTTTGAGTACCCCTAGTACTCCTTTTAAATTTAATCCTAGCTACAAAAAAAAAATTATTGATTTAAATTTTTTATTAAATAAATAAAAAAATAATGATTTAAAATCTGATATAAATGAAAATAAGATAGGATAAATAACAAAATTAGAAGAAAAAAACAAACATAAATAAACATAAAAAATTGATTAAAAATAATTTAAAGGTAGAGACCAATTATAATAAGTGGATCGATGCAATATGAAAAATATATTGAAGAAAAACATTAACACAATAAAAAAATAATTTTTAAATACTAAAATTAAACTGAAAATATTTTAACAAATATAATAACTTTTTAAATATCAAAATTCATATTTCTTCTCTTTTCCTCCAAATCTCCCAAATTGGTGAGACCCAAAGAAATGCAGTTTCAAATGAACTAGGAAAACATCTATCTAGATCTAATTACTCAAATAAAAATTGTTGAGTTTGTTGAGTTACAATTTTCATAGCCTAACTAATTATAACTTTTATATAGGCTCCAACCAAGTCTATCAACTTTCACAACACTATCTTCCATGATCCTCCCACTAAAAAATATTAAGTTGAGAAAATAGTTTTCTAAAATATAATTATGATGTATTACACAAAGGTTAATAAATTATTTTGGAAAAATATTAATAAATTGTTTTTTTAAACGGAAGAAAAATATAGCTATAACATAAATTTGTTGATTCTTTGTAAGGATAATAATGAATCATAAATGAATATTAAATAGTTAAATGAGAAAATATCTGCGTGATTTACTTTTACCAATCCATAATTGCCTCAAATTTCAATCATTCATAATAAATACAAATAAATTAAAGAAAATGCTAAGTGTCCCAGGAACAGAGTTTAAAAAAATGTTATGTTATTAATAGTGATATTCAATGTATTAAAAATAGAAATAATTGATTTGAAAATATATGTTTTATTGAAAATATTTATATTCAATGATTTGAAAATTAAAATAATTTAGTTGTTTAGACAATATCTTCTTTATTTGAAAACCTTAAAGAGTGACCCGTAGTCACATGACCAATTAATTAATAGACAGTAATTAGTCCATAATTTTCTCACGCATATCATATTTTAGGTTTAGAGTTTAGTTTTGACTGAAAAACTAAAACCAATTTCAATGGCTGATATGATAAGCACTCTGCCCGACGATATTCTCTGTCACATTCTCTCTTTTCTTCAAACCGAACAATCCGTCGCTACAAGCATTCTCTCAAAGAGGTGGAACCATCTATGGCTCTCAGTTCCCACTCTGTGCTTCGACGCCAAATTTCTTATTCAACCCGAATGTTTTAACTTTCATGATTTCAATTACTTAGTTACCAAATGTTATAAATTTCATGATTTTATATACTCAGTTTTGCTTGCGCGAGATGCCACTCTTCCTATTAAGAGTTTCCATTTCAATGTTTCATACGACCGTGCTCTTAAGTTCCGTATTACCACTATAACCAAATGGATCAATTTTGTGGTACAAAGAAGAGTTGAGTACATTTATCTCCATTTTATCTCGGAATTGCCCATCACCCTTCTCACTTGTAAAACCCTTGTGGTTCTCAAGCTTTTTAATTGTGGTATGAAAGAAGGTTATTCTTCTATTATACTACTGTCTACTCCCTTCTCTCAAAACCCTTCATTTGTGTAGCAACCTGCCTAAAAATTATAACTCAGAGAGTCGCCACCTATTCTAACAAGGCGAATAGGAAACCTTGCGCAGTTAAGAGATTCAAGGTAAGATACTATATTCGGGTTAAGGGAAGGTGTTAGGCACCCAAAACCCTTTCCTAAAGGTTAACATGCAAAGATTAGGGTTATGGCAAAAAATAAAGAAAGGTGGAAGACAGTTAATAGGGTTAAAGCTTTATTATGGACATGATTAAGATTTGGAGGAGGGGGACTCGCCTTGTTGCCAAGTGCCTACGTATCTCCTTATGGAGAATCAGAGTCAACGTAGTTCGGGGCACAGGATTGTACGCCTTAGAGTTGAATTGAATGTATTTGAATTTGTTTTGAAGTTGTTTTGAAATTTGGGCGTACAACCCTGATTTTTAATTTGTTACCGTTAGTCGTAATAATCAATAGATTTGATTACCATGGCTAACGGATTAAAGGGAGGATTGCTAACCACTATAATCGATAAATTGATTATCGCGAATAGCAAATGTGCGTATTTTAATTATCGTTACCCCTCATAATCGATAGATTCAATTACAAATAATAACGAATTTGGATGAAGGGAAAATGCTAATCATCGTAACCAATAAGATGGTTAAAACCATTTAGCAAAATAAAGATTATTTTAATTTATAGGATTTGATTAATTAAATTAATCGATTATTAATCATCGCGACCAATAAATTTAGTCGAAACGAATAATAATTTGAATCCTAATGTTTTGATACTTTGGTCAAATGGGATGGAGCAAACCCTAATATCTTAATCTATTTATATAGGGTTTTTATGGTTTTAATAATTAAAATTAATTAAATAAATTACTTGAAATAGTCGATCAATCGAGAAAATAACCCTAAGCCTAATCCTAATGTAACTATATTAATCTTAATTAAAATTAAATTATATATGTATATATATTCTAAACATAAATCAAGAAAATCAAACATTTATATAAATAATATACAAATAATAATAACAATACAAGAAACCTGGGCGTGAGATCACATGTTGCTGTCCATTGATGGTGCACCATAGGACTTCGCGCTGGCTCCTTTGGATCCTGTTAGTCGCGTATCTGACGGCCAGGATGAGAGGGTATATGGTAGTCTTATGTTGGACGTGGGCACTGAATCACGGAACAAGTTATTCATGAAAAAATACAATGTGACCTGGGGATCGAACCCAAGTCTTTTGTCTTGCTAGTGATGCGCCTCAGCCACCTGCACTGGACTTGTTAACTGTTTATACAATGCGACAAACGTGATATATGAAAAACTAAATATATATTTTTTTAAACGAAAACGCGCGCTACAGTGTCGTCTTCCTTACTGCGTTTTCCAGAAAGATGAAGCTTTTAGGCAATGGTTTTTTAAACGTGGCCGGAGAGCTTTATTCCTAAAACCTGTTTATGATGCCCCTATGAGCGTGATTGAGCATAAGGCAGGATAGCCGAACGTGAGCAAGCGTGGGAACGATTCTGAATGCTTCGAGCGTCTGCGGCCACCAAGTTCGATCCAGGGCTCGCCGTAATCACGTTATTGATCCTTAAAACTGCTTGAATCCTCCCAAATTTCCTTCTGCCATGGCACTGGTCCTTACGATTTTTTTAGTCTTAGCCTACGATTCTGCAGCGGCCAATCCTCCCCCTGGTCTACAATTGTTGTTCTGTTATATACCATTCAATTAGGTCATTATTTTTTATCAGAAATCTTGCTCTTCAATGCCATAATATTTGATTTGGGATCAAATCCAATCTTGCCATATTTCCTTCTTTCCATGAAACGTGAAGAACTTGTTTTGGATCTCTTTTTTCTTTTCTTTTTTTATTTTTAACAATCTAATAATAACAACAATTAATAATAATAGTAAATAACATAACAATAATTTTAATAAGACTATATACAATTACTAAAACCTAATAAATCTTAAAAACTAATCTAGATAATAATATAAAAAAAATCCTAATCCTAGAAAATCTTAATACTTATAAATTATGATAATACTAAAAATTAGATGATTAATTAACAATAGTAATGAGAACATTAAAATAAATAAATTAACATTATAATCTAATAAAAGTAAACTATACATTCGTAACAGACTTTCCGAATGATCAAACCTGGATTGGGCCAGATGTTTTGGGCTCAAACACTCCTTATTCCTACCTCCCATTTTAACTCAGTATATTTTATAAGAGTGTGGGTTTGACAATAGGAATGTCAAACCCCATGACTCTTAATTTTGACCCTTGATGAATTAAAAGACATGAATTGTTCGGGCAAATTTTGGGGTATGACAATTTGGAATATATTTGGTTCCCTAAACTTCGAGACATTATCATGTTTTTATCTGGATGTCCAATTCTTGAGGAATTATACATATCCATTGTGCCATTTGATTCTGATGAATCTCTAACATGTATCGAGTGGAAGAACTTTTGCTTGAGTAACTTGACCAGAGCTGCTATTCATTGCATTTCTACTTATTTTCCATTAAAAGCTGTTAACAACACACCTTCTCTGCGCCTTGAACTCAACCAGGTTTGTTTCCTACACTCACTGATCCGATGATGAAATGGAAAAGAAAAATGCTATTTCCTTTGTTTTTTTGTGAGAATCTTACATGATTTCTTCATATATGAACTAGGTGAATTACCATGGTTTGATTCCTACTTTTCATAATTTGACCCAACTCGAGCTTATTTTTATTGAATATAGTTGTCAATTCTTAGTTGAAGTTCTCAATCACTGCCCTAAACTTCAAAAGCTTGACCTTTGCCAGGTTCGTTAAAGATCATATCTTATTTATCTTTTCATAGAACCCCGTTGCGATGCCTGATATGTTTTATTTTATTTATGTGCATTATTAACAGGACGAAATATGGAATAGAAAAAAGGATAGAGAAAATTGGGTAGATCCGGATGTTGTTCCGCAATGCCTTTCATTACACCTTAGAAGTTGCAATATTTTCAACTTCTATGGCCTACAAGATGAACTAATGTTAGCAAGTTATATGTTGAAGAGTGCAAGCATTTTACAAACCATGAAAATTTGGTGCCGTGAGTGTTCCGAAATCAAAAGTATATTATCCTCGTTCCCGTGGGCGTCTTCATCTTGTAAACTTATGGTTTATCATGATTCTTGATCCATGTCTTAGCAGTTCCTATATCATTGCTAATTAGTTTCTACCATGCAATTGCTAGATTTAGTGGTTTGAACTAGAACTTTGGTGCATATGTGGTTGAAAATTGTTGCTTGCTTTGACTGATCTAGTACTTACTACGTTAACTATATTTTAATTTTCTTTGCTAGATCCTTTGGCAGAATAGACATTTTTCCTTTCTTGTATATGGGTTGGAGTACCCCTAGTACTCCTAATCATAATACAAGAGTTGCTTATGAAAAAAAAATATATACACGTTGGTCCATTTTGCGAGTAAATGTGCTAAATTTTGATTTGATAAATAACCACATATGGTAAGAGGGTACAATTCTTACATAAAAAAAAATAAAAAGAGATCTAAATATTAAAATTACAAAGGTTTGAGACTGTGTATGGCTAATTGTAGCAATTCACACACAGCGCATAGCGACTCATTGTTTTGGAAAGATCTGCTGGTTGGTGAGTGTGTAATACTTAAAGATAGGTTTGAGATATTATTTCTCATCTCAACTGAAAAAAGAGATCATAGTTTACGCTCTGTGTCACATGGAGAGAGATGTCATTGGTGATTAAAACTGATGTCTTTGGTTTGTCCTTATGGGTTTAATATAGCCAGCAAGGTTTTAAAAAACGCGAAAACGGCCGCGACCAAACGGTTTTGACAGATGACGATACCATTATCACCGTTTTCAATTTTGAAGATCAAATTATAATTAATTCACACCACGACGACCGCAATCAGCGTTGTGGTACCTGTACCGACCAAAATCGTGAAAACCTTTACACGACTGCGACCGTTTTTTAAAATCCCGATAGTCAGTTTTACAATATTAGAGCTAAGAGTTTGATTTACTTTTAAAAGAATATGTTTGTAATAGTTAATCTTGTTTCACTACATTATATTCATTTGACTTAAAGCAGATTGTTGAACTTGACACACTATGTTTAAGCATTTTTAGAAGTGTTAGTAGTTGATAGTTGATAAAAGATAGTTTTAGAGAGTTGTTTAGAAAGAAGGCTATTTCATTGATTTCTTGGATGATGAATTACAAGATAGCAATTGCCTATTTATAGGCTCAAGTCACCAACCTCTCAATGGTGGTGAATATTTCTACATCTCTTTAGTTCTTTCTAGAATTCTCATGATAGATTAGTATCATGATGATTCTAGGTTATTCTATATTTTACATACATTTATAATTCTAGATTGATCTACCATATCCATTCACACTAGAGTTCTAGATTATTCTACCATATTCTTATACACTATAATTCTAGGATATTCTACCATTTTCATACATATTATATCTAGTTCAACAAATTTCTAGAATATTCTAAATATAATATGTATGAAAATGGTAGAATATCCTAGAATTATAGTGTATAAGAATATGGTAGAATAATCTAGAACTCTAGTGTGAATGGATATGGTAGATCAATCTAGAATTATAAATGTATGTAAAATATAGAATAACCTAGAATCATCATGATACTAATCTATCATGAGAATTCTAGAAAGAACTAAAGAGATGTAGAAATATTCACCACCATTGAGAGGTTGGTGACTTGAGCCTATAAATAGGCAATTGCTATCTTGTAATTCATCATCCAAGAAATCAATGAAATAGCCTTCTTTCTAAACAACTCTCTAAAACTATCTTTTATCAACTATCAACTACTAACAGTGGCATCAGAGCTACGTTCGGTCATACATTGGGCGTAGTTATATTACCTACCTAACATTCCAAAATCCTCCCAACTACTTCAAAATTTTCCTTTGTAATATTAACCCACTTCAAAAACAATTTCTAAGCTATGGATAACACCACTCAATCATCATCTATTTCTGTCCCTATTTTCAATGGTGAAAATTATGATTTCTGGCGTGTTAAAATGGAAACATATTTTTCATCTCAAGATTTATGGGACATAGTAGAAGAAGGCTTCACTGTTCCCGCGGATACTTCAACTCTTAATGCAACTCAAGAAAAGGAGTTGAAGAAAAATAAACAGAAAAATTCAAAGGCGTTGTTTACCTTGCAACAAGCCGTGACTGATGCAATTTTTCCAAGAATTATGGGAGCTAAGACTGCCAAAGATGCGTGGAACACATTGAAGGAGGAGTTTCAAGGAAGTGATAAGGTACGTGCTGTTAAACTTCAATCTCTAAGAAGAGATTTTGAACTATTGAAGATGAAGGATTTTGAGACAGTTAAAGATTACTATTCTAAAGTCAAAGAAATAGTTAATCAAATGAAAGCTTTTGGGGATGATGTTCTTGACAAGAAAATTGTTGAGAAAATTCTAATTACTATGCCCCCAAAGTTTGACCCAATCGTGACAACGATTGTGGAAACCAAAGATTTGTCCACTCTATCAGTGACAGAATTGGTGGGCTCTCTTGAAGCATATGAGCAAAGACTGAATAGGCATAAAGAAGATACGCTTGAAAATTCCTTTCGATCAAAGCTCAAATTTCGGCCCCAAAATAAAGAAGATGAAGGAAAGAAGAGTTATGGAGAAACTTCTAGAAGAAGAGAATCTTCTAGAAATTTCTTTAAGAACAAGCCAGATAAAAATCCTCCATGCAATATATGCAAAAGACCAGGCCACGCAGAGAAAAATTGTTGGTACCGTAATATGCCACAATGCAACCATTGCAAGAAGTTCGGACACATAGAGAAAAATTGTCGCAACAAAGATAGGCATCAAGCTAATATTGCAGAGGAGCATGATCAAGAACAATGTATGTTCTATGCCACTCAAGACTCAATGAAAGAAAAAGGAGGAAGCTGGTACTTGGATAGTGGATGTAGCAATCACATGGCCAAGGATGAGACTATTTTCAAAAGCATTGACGAGTCTGTCAAAGTGAAAGTCCGACTGGGAAATGGTAGTGTGGTTGAATCAAAAGGAAAAGGCACTGTCATGGTGGAGACTGATAAAGGTACGCGACTCATCCATGATGTCTTACTAGTTCCCAGCCTAAAAGAAAATCTTCTAAGCATTGGTCAAATGATGGAGAGAGGCTATACACTTCACTTTGAAGGAGGTGTATGCAAAATATTAGACAACAAAAATAAAAGGGCCGAGATTGCCCAAGTGAAGATGAATAAGAGCAATAGAAGCTTCCCGCTAAATTTAAAATATGCAACTAACATTGCCATGAAAGTACAAGTTGATGATTCATGGCTCTGGCATCGAAGATTTGGCCACTTCAACACATATGCCTTGAAGCAGTTACATGAGAAGAACATGATGAGAGATCTTCCAAGCATAAAGGAAAACAATGAAGTGTGCGAAGGGTGTCTCCTTGGTAAGCAACACAGATTTCCATTTTCAACAACTGGAGCATGGAGAGCGAAAGACCTGTTGGAGCTGATACATACCGTCGTATGTGGACCGATGAGGACGCCATCACATGAGAACAACAGGTACTTTATACTCTTCATTGACGACTTCTCTAGAATGACATGGGTCTATTTCCTAAAAGAAAAATCAGAAGTATTTGGAGTATTCAAAAAGTTCAAGGCCCTTGCGGAAAATCAAAGTGGAAAACGGATAAAAGTACTAAGAAGTGACCGCGGCAAAGAGTATACCTCTCGCGAGTTTGACAGATTTTGCGCGGATGAAGGCATAGAGCGACAACTTACAGTCGCATATTCACCTCAACAAAATGGTGTGTCCGAGAGAAAGAATCGCACAGTTATGGAGATGGCTAGATCGATACTTAAGGAGAAGGGAATGCCTAACACATTCTGGGCTGAAGCGGTCTACACTGCTGTTTACATACTCAATAGATGTCCAACTAAGGCAGTACAAGATAAGACTCCAATTGAAGCCTGGAGCGGGAAGAAGCCATCAGCAAAGCACCTAAGGGTATTTGGATCTATATGCTACATTCATATTCCAGACGTGAAGAGGCATAAGCTTGAAGACAAGACTATACGAGGTATCTTCCTGGGGTATAGCACAATCTCTAAGGGATACCGTGTCTACAACTTGCAAACTAAAAAACTCATCATCAGTCGAGATGTTGAAGTTGATGAGAATGCTTCTTGGAATTGGGATGAAGAAAAAGTGGAGAAGAACATCCTCATACCAGCTCAACTACCTCAAGAAGAACCCGAGGACGAAGAACCTGAGGAAGAAGAATCAGGTGAACATCTTTCGCCTCTACCACAACAACAAGAACAAGAATTATCTTCACCAGATTCTACTCCAAGACGAGTAAGATCTTTGGTGGACATATATGAAACCTGCAACATGGCCATACTTGAACCTGGAAGTTTTGAAGAAGCGTCAAAGCAGGAAGTATGGGTCAAGGCAATGGAAGAAGAGATAAAGATGATCGAGAAAAACAACACATGGGAGTTAGTAAATCGTCCCCATGGAAAAGATATCATTGGGGTTAAGTGGGTCTATAAGACAAAGCTCAACCCTGATGGTACCATACAGAAACATAAGGCGAGGCTAGTAGCTAAGGGTTACTCACAACAACCTGGGATTGACTACAATGAGACATTTGCGCCAGTAGCTCGTCTTGATACCATAAGAGCTCTAATAGCTCTTGCGGCACAAAAAGGATGGCGTATCCATCAACTAGATGTCAAATCTGCCTTCCTTAATGGCGTACTTGAAGAAGAGATCTATGTGGAGCAGCCACGAGGATTCATATCTGAAGGTGAAGAAAGCAAAGTGTTAAGACTAAGAAAAGCACTCTACGGTTTGAAGCAAGCACCTCGAGCATGGTATAGCAGAATCGATCAATATTTCATGGATCGAGGATTCAGGAGGAGCAAGAGTGAGCCTACACTTTACATCAAGTCTCAAGGTCAGTACACTCTCTTACTCTCTCTATATGTAGATGACCTTATCTACACGGGAAACAATACTAAGATGATGATGGAGTTCAAAGAAGACATGATGAAGACCTTTGAGATGACCGACCTTGGTTTGATGAGTTACTTCCTCGGTATAGAGGTAAGTCAGAGAAATGAAGGGATATTCATCTCGCAAAAGAAATACACAGAAGGCTTACTTAAGAAATTCAAGATGTACGGTTGCAAACCTGTCGCTACTCCACTCATAACAAATGAGAAACTACGGAAGAATGATGGAGCACCACAAGCTGATGCATCTAAATACAGAAGTCTAATTGGAAGTCTTCTATATTTAACAGCTACACGACCAGATATAATGTATGCTACAAGTCTTCTATCAAGATTCATGCAAAGCCCAAGTCAAATACACTTTGAAGCAGGAAAAAGAATTTTGAGGTATCTTCAAGGAACAAAAGAGTTCGGTATATGGTACACTACCGAAACCAACTCAGGATTACTTGGCTACACCGACATTGATTGGGCAGGTTCGGTAGATGACATGAAGAGCACCTCTGGCTATGCTTTCTCTCTAGGATCAGGAATGTTTTCTTGGGCATCAAAGAAGCAAGCTACAGTTGCACAATCAACAGCAGAAGCAGAGTATGTGGCAGCTGCTGAAGCAACGAGTCAAGCTATATGGCTTCGCAGGATACTCGAAGACATGGGAGAAAAACAAGATGAGCCTACTAAGATCAATTGTGACAACAAATCAGCAATTGCAATGGCGAAAAATCCAGTGCATCACAGTAGAACAAAACACATAGCAATCAAGTATCACTTTGTCAAAGAAGCTGAAGCAACTAAAGAGATCAAACTCGACTACTGCAGGACAGAAGATCAAATTGCAGATATATTCACGAAAGCGTTGGCGAGACCAAGATTTGAAGAACTACGAGCCATGCTTGGAGTCACGGAAATTTGCATCAAGGAGGAGTGTTGAAATTCCTACAAATTTCTAGAATATTCTAAATATAATATGTATGAAAATGGTAGAATATCCTAGAATTATAGTGTATAAGAATATGGTAGAATAATCTAGAACTCTAGTGTGAATGGATATGGTAGATCAATCTAGAATTATAAATGTATGTAAAATATAGAATAACCTAGAATCATCATGATACTAATCTATCATGAGAATTCTAGAAAGAACTAAAGAGATGTAGAAATATTCACCACCATTGAGAGGTTGGTGACTTGAGCCTATAAATAGGCAATTGCTATCTTGTAATTCATCATCCAAGAAATCAATGAAATAGCCTTCTTTCTAAACAATTCTCTAAAACTATCTTTTATCAACTATCAACTACTAACAAGAAGCGAGATGATTTGATATGATTTTCACCAAATACTATTTTTTTTTCTTTTATGATAAATTTGTTCTTTTTTACAGGGTCACCATCATTATTAAATTCACACTATTGGTTTGCTATAGAAGATTAGATATCATCCTTATATTGATTCCTCTCTAAATCGACAAACCACTCCTTGTCATTTTACCAAGTCGTCAAAAAGCTTGAAGCTTCGAGTGGACTCCCAAGTATAAATAGACCTTGAACGACTTGAAGAGATTCTTTTCACTACCTTAGTCTTAACTAGATCAACATCATGTGCTAATCTAATATTTACTTATCATCCACATAAGAAGTTATCACCTTAGTTTTTGTAGAAGAAATCTTCTTCGAGGAGTATAAGCGAGATAATAACTATTTGTCAACCAAGTCAGAGAAGAGTACTATACGAAGGAAGAAACCTTTTTCGGCCACCTAAACAAGGTCATCACATTGGTGGGAAATAGGGATGTATAAAATGGTTACTATAATTGACATCCCCAAAGAGGAAAAACTAGCTAGTATGAAAACATATACTGAACACAAGCCCATAGTATTCTAAACTAAATAAGAACTTTAGTGTCTTCGATGTTAGAATATGCATAATAATGACCAAATCAACTTGAATCGAAGAACTAAGAGATTACCACTCTGATGAGGTACTACCTAATAATTACGAGTGAGTTTGAAAATTCAGAAGAGTTGATGTCCACTACCCCTGTCATTCTTGATAATTTGTAAACAAGGGGCTTCACAAGAAAGGAGTTGATGTCCACTAACTCTGTTGTTATGCTTGGAAGATAAGGAGTTGATGTCCACTCCTTGTATTTATAATCTGTTGACTCCTTTTGAAACATGTTAGGCTTTTTCACCCTTATTTAATCTAAGGTCAGGCATCAATTAAAGCCCTCACAAGTGAACCATGAAGCATTCACCATCAGATTTATTTAATGGTTTTGATTTTATTATTAAAAAAATGAAAACTTTATATATTTTCACACACAATACCTTTCCTATTTCTTCTCCACATATTACTTTGCTCTAGACTCCATTTTTTTTTTCAATAGACAATTGAATAGATTATGTACTAGGGGGACAACCCTTACAATACACAACTAACTATAGTTGGTACAAAGCAAAGGGAACTAGTACCAATCATAAAAATTATAATTAGCCAAGGGTAATATAAAGCCAACCATCTCCAAGAAAGAAAAATTACATTAGAATACACCACATCAAAACTATAAAACTTATTATCAAATATTATAGAGTTTATCAAATATTCTAGACTCCATTTTTGAACTACTTCCAAAGTTCAAACATACTTGTGCTTTGCTATAACTTTATTTGCTAGATAATCTAATTATTACCTTCTTCATCCTTCGGTTTAGTTACTTTATTTAATACAAAACATAAAAAAAGTGCGTTGCAATGAATTAGAAAAAGAGAAAAAAAGTATATTATTACTTGATAACATTTTATTTGTTTTAGTTTAGATTCACTTCATAGCTGGCATTTGCCTAGGCTTCAAGATACAGAACAAAGTTCATTAACAAAAAGATTCTAGTGTTATGGTAAAATCGATATGAGAGCTAGAGAGAGAGCGCCATAAACCATTGTGGAACCAAGGAGTAGGAGATTGGCGCAGGGTTGAAAATCATAAGGGTAATAGAAGATGGGTAGCTAAGTGGGACATAGCGAGTGGTGATAAGAGGAAGACGGAGGAACGGGTCTCATCTACTACTGTTTTTGTTACAGAGTTTGGCGATAGATGGAAGGCGAAAGACTTGTTCTTCGAGTTCAAGGAGCTGGGGGAGATTGAGGAAGTGGTGATCCCACCTAGAAGAGACAAACGTGGAAGAAGGTATCGCTTCGTCCGTTTTTACAATGTGAAGGAAGAGGAGCTACTGGCTACAAAGCTGGATAACATTGTCTTAGAAGGTAGAAAGATTTTTGCAAACCTGCCTAAATACAAGAGAGTTAACAACATTCAGGCGAGTTCTTTTAACAAGGAAGATGTGAAGATGAAACGTGTAGCAACGGGGGTGAAGAAGGTTGCATGGAATCATTTTTGTGCGGATGGCAGAAGGGAGAATAGGTCATATGCTAAAGCTCTTCAAAACGAATGTGGTGCTAATGTTATTAAAGAAGTTGTGAAACCTATCAAGTCTTTGATCTTTATCCCTAACAACGATGACACCAATTAATATAGGAAAGCTTTCACTGGAAAGATCAAGAATCCAGGGGTTGTTATTGATATTAAAATGTTATTTCTAGAAGAAGGTATATTCTCTATAAGGGTAACAAGCTTGGGTCCTAATTTATGTCTCTTGGAGGAATTGATTGGAGGCGAAGTAGAATTGTTCATAGAGGAGAGGAGATCTTGGTGGGAGCAATGGTTCAGTCTTATTAAACCTTGGGAACCAATGGATATCGATAAGGAGAGACTTGTTTGGCTGAGGATCTCAGGAGTTCCTTGCCATGTTTGAGGTGAGCGGTTATTCTCTTCTTTAGCAGATATCAGAGGCGTTTTCATAAAGTGTGATGAAGAGACAAATTTGAAGACAAGGATGGATGAAGCTAGAGTATGCATTAGAACAAAGTGTATGGAGAGGGTGGAGGACACGATCAACTTATCGATTGAAGGTGTCTCGGTTTTAGTCATAATTATTGAGGATTATTCTCTTTTCAGTGGTAAGCCCCAACACAAATGGTTCAAGGGAGAAACTGATTCAGAATATTATGCTCCGACGGAGGAAGAAGCGTCAGTTGCGGAGGAGGACGGTGAGGGATCGAAGTGGGAGGAAGAGGCAGAGATTGACGAAGGATGTGATGGGATGGTTGGAGAGAGAATTCACAAAAAGGTTGTTTCTGTAGGAGTCAGCCTACCTGTTACATCGAATTAGGATGTTTGTCAGTCTAAGAGAGAAAAGGTGGTTCTTGACCTTATTGAAACAGGAAATGTGGAGATTTTCGAGGCTCAAAAGCAGTATTCATTTAATGAAGATCTGGACAGCTGTGACATTAGCCACGTGGGGGAGTCAGTAGGGCAAAGTATACCGTTGGATAATGCTATACCAGATTTGGGGTTGAATGGACCTAAGGAATGTGGGCCAGGAGTTTGGGCCCATATCTTTTGACCAAGCATGCAGAAACGTTGGCCCAGGTAGAATCTCTAATAAAAAATTAGATGGTTCTAAACAGAAGAAAAGGAAAAAAAAAAGAAAATTGTTGTGGACCTGGGGAAAAAGTTGATATCTCTCCTTCCTACTTCATGTGCATCTCCCCTAGGATGGACAGGCTCAAGGGCATTGGAGACAGAGGAAGCAATTCTATCTCTTCTGAAGAATCTATTTCAACGGGTGAGTTCTTTCCTTGCCTTTCTACTGCTGACTCTGATATAGTTCGTTGCAATAATCGTATGTCTAGTAAGTCTGAGGTGGGGCTGAAGGTGTGGATCTCTATTGTGAATCTGGGATTGGAGAGTCATAAGAAAGGTTTTGTGAATGAGAGGTTGATTAATGATATGGAGATGAGGGATAAGGAGGGTTGAGGATTTTGAAGGTGTTAAACAATTGTTTATGATAAATTTGTTATCTTATAACATTAGGGGGGTGGAAACGATTCCAAAAGGAAGAGAGTTAATTTCTTAATTCAATCAAATAAAATTGATGTTTGTTTTAGTTAAGAGACAAAGTTAGCTACGTTTAATGAGGACATTGCTGGTGCGTTTTGGGGCAATAAGGATGTTGAGTGGACGACTAGCAATTCGATTGGGGCAGCGGGCAGAATGGTGATATTATGGAGGAAAGGAGCTTTGTCTGTAAACTATAGTTTTGTGGACAAAGGTTATGTGGGGATCAACATCAATTGGAAGGGTGCGGAGTATAATTTGGTGAACGTATACGTGGCTTGCAATAGGGCGGATAGACTCTTACTTTGGGAATCTTTGTTATCCAAGAAGAGGTCGAGAGGTCACGAGGAATGGTGTGTGGTGGGAGATTTTAATGAAGTTTTGAGAAAAGAAGAGAGAATTGGAGAGGGAGGAAATCAGTTTACTAGAGGAATGGAGGAGTTTCGGAGTTTTGTTGAGCAAATGGATTTAGTAGACATAAATTGTGTTGGAGGGAAGTTCACATGGTTCAAAGACAATGGTAAGGCTATGAGTAGATTAGATAGATTCTTGCTCTCGAAGAAATTTGTAGAGGAGTGGGAGGTTCTTGATCAAAGAATTGAAAAGAGATATATATCGGATCATGCTCCAATTTGGTAAATGTGGGAAGAGTAGACTAGGGACCAAAACCATTTTGCTTTAACAATACTTGGTTTAAACATGAGGGCTTCAAATCTTTTGTTGAACTTGAATGGAAGAAGTTGATTGTTAAAGGGAGGGGGGATTTTGTTCTCTATGAAAAGTTAAAAAGATTAAGGGAGAGGCTTCGGGTGTGGAATAGGGAAGTGTTTGGTTGGATAGAGTTGAAGTTGGAGGACGCGTCGGAGAAGATCAATGTTTTTGATAAGGTGATTGGGGAGAACATGGGAGGTAATAAGGAAGTAGTGGTTAATGATATAAGGACGGCTACCAAAGATCTTTGGAATTGTTTGAATGTCAAGGAAAGCATGCTTAGGCTAAAGTCTCGTAATCTTTGGTTGAAGGATGGAGACAAGAATTCTAGATTCTTCCATAATTCTATAAAGGAGAGGCATAGATGCAATGTGATAACTTCTTTGGAAGGCAGTACCGGTAGAGTAGAAGGTGTAGAAAACATTAAAGAGGAGGTTAAAAGATATTTCCTTGAGTTCTTTAAGGAGGAAGATAGTGCGAGACTGGTTATGGATGGCCTTGATTTTAATAGCTTGGAAGCGGGGGATGCGTCTTGTTTGGAGAGAAAGTTCTCGGAATAGGAAATTAGAGAGGCAGTGTGGTCTAGTGACGGCAACAAAAATCCCGGATCGGATGGGTATTCTTTAGAATTCTTTAAATTGAATTGGGAGGTGGTTAAGGAAGAGGTTTTCATTTTTGTTAAGGATTTTCATGAAAGGGCAAAACTTACAAAAGCTTGCACGTCTTCTTTCATAACGCTTGTCCCTAAAGTCAAAAATCTTCAAGCCTTGAATGAATTCCGGCCCATTTGCTTAGTAGGAAGTATGTACGAGATATTGGCAAAGTTGTTGGCGGCTAAGTTAAAGAGTGTGGTTGGGAAACTAGTTTCGACTAATCAAACGGCGTTTATAGCGGGAAGAAACATTTCGGATGGTGTTCTTATGGTGAATGAGGTGTTGGATTTAGCAAAAAGGGAGAAAAGAAGTTGTGTGGTTTTGAAAGTCTACTTTGAGAAGGCTTATGATAGAGTGAGTTGGAATTTTGTTAGATATGTTTTAAAAAGAATGGGATTTGGTGCTCGATGGATGAGATGGATGGAATGTTGCATTTTTACCAATTCGATGTCCATTCTTGTTAATGGTAGCGTTACCAAAGACTTTAGTGTGGAAAAAGGCCTACGGCAAGGACATCCTTTGTCACCTTTTTTGTTTGTTTTAGTCATGGAGGCTCTCACGGCCTTATTGAAGAAATCAAAGGAGATAGGTGAATTTTGTGGTTTTAGGATCAATGGTGAAAAGGAGGTTGATTTGTTACAAATTGCGGATGATACAATTTGTCATACCCCAAAATTTGCCCACACTTTTTAGTGACAAAAATTTTCGAAATTGTTTTTAAAAATGGATTTTTATAAAATCTTGGATTCATTTACATCGACATCCTGAATTTTAAAAAATATTCAATTTAAAGTCTATGTTAAAATATAGTAGTTTACTCTTAAATTACTTATATTTTAATAGAAAATGCTAGCCGACGCTTCATAGACTTTCAATTGCCTTTTTATTTCAAACAAATAACATAGCACAATTGGTAAGGAAGTAAGGCTTGCAAGCATTCCCGCTTGGTGCATTTTTATGTATTTTAATTTTTTTTTAATCTTTTTTACACCTGGACGCACCTGGACACAAGTACGTCCAGGTTCTTAATCTTGTTCATCAAGGAAGGTCCATGGGCCTTTGGGTTGGATCATTTCCTTTTTAGGATGGATCTTGACCTAATTTCAGTCTATAAATAGTGGCTCTCCACTCTCTCATTGTCATCAACAACTTTTCTAACCCTGATCAACATTTTCTCTTTTCACAACAACAATTAACCAACTGTTTTTACAAACTTTTTCTCATACGCTTTTCAATTTCTTTTCAAAGATTTCTTTTAGTTTTTGGCCAATGATGACACCTGAGGCCACCCCTTTTTTTTCAAAATGATTTTACAATACATTTTGGCCGATGATTTATATATGAGGCCATCCAATTTATTTTCAATGTTTGTTTTGAACCAGATGATGATTCTCTGATGGTATTATTTTAAAAAAAAAAACTAACAATTTTCCATTCACAGGATCACATTCTTCTCACGTTTTTGTGGCCCTGAAACCTATCTCATTTTGTACAAATGTTTTCCATTCGTGAATGCATTAATGTACTATGTATATATTTACTAATACATATATACCTCTTTTTTATTCACTTTCGTTTTTAATTATTATTGAAATTGAAAGCAAATAATAATCTTATACAGTGATGTACATACACGTTTTAATCACTTCGTTTTCACGTCCCTTTTTTTTATGGTTTATATCTAAACAATATTAATCAATTTACTATACCATTCACAAAATTTCCATCATCACAGATCCAAAACAAAAATCATTCACCAAACATTAACTGTAGAAGATCATGAATTAATACATATATATTCTACATGAAAATTCTACATACATTTCTCAGATTAATGACATAACCTGTAAAATCATCAAACTACAGCAAGAATTCATTTTAATAACTTGTAAAAAGGATTCGGTGATTTTGTTTTGCAGAATAGAAGAAGAAGAATAATCAAAGGGGAGAAAGATTCAAAATCGAAAAAAGAAAGAGCGAGATTCGGATATCGTTGAAATCACGAAGCCGACATCACATCCCCGCCACCACCATGCCTGCAACATCACCGTCTGATGACTCCAAGCGCAGAAACAAGATCACAACATCATAGCTTCATCAACGAACAGCGGCAACAACAATTTCAGATCTTCGACAACAGGCTCTTTGCAACGCATTTGGGACAGCAATAATCTCAAACCACTAAAGCACAAATTCCCGAAAACCAGAAGGAGAGGATCAACGAGCAATCAGTTCAATTTGTACCTGGATCCAGAAAATTCCTCTTCGCTGGTAATCGTCCTCACTCTTTCGGAAAATTGTTTGTTGATTGTTATGTATTCATGCTTGTATCGTTGAAATTGCCATGGTCGAACAAAGTTGTTTATATTGTTGTTGTATGCTACCGTCGCCATGTTTGAATACCGTTAATTCCCTTGTTGCCGTCGTTGTGTTCATTGAGAGATATTTTCGAGTGAACACCGAGAGTTGAAACTGAGACTGTGCGTTTTGTTGAGAGGAGGTTCAATATTATGGTGAGAAAGCCAAACAAAAGAAGAAGAAAGTAAGAGACAGAGAAAGTGGGGCGGACCTCACTCACTTAGTTTAGGGTTTTTCCAAATTCTTTTGTTGTTTTGGGCTGATTGCCAAATGAGCCCAATTTAATTGCCATCCGCACCTTTATGCCACTCGTACACCCCCTCCTGAGTTGTAATTGTTTGGATTTACTTTGGGCTAATCCCAATGGGCCTAGCGCCCATATTCTTATTTACACCCCTGTTCCGATTTCTCACTCCCTTGGCAGACTTTCCTATTCACTTTGGGTTGATTTTCTCAATGGGCCCACACGAATTGCTATCTAGCACCCCCATATTTACTGGTTTTTTAGTCCATGTCTTTTGTTTGTTTATTATATTGCTTGATAAAAAACAAAAATACAAAAACATGTTAGTAATTAGAGCTTTATTTCTCTTATATAAAAATACCAAACATATTTGTTTCATGTATTAATTCTAATTCTTTTTGTTTAGATCTTCAATTAATATTTGTTCATATTTCTACTGCTTTTTTTCATACATTATTTTTTGTTACTAACATTTTATTTTGATTATGAGGTACTAATTTTGGAGGACTTCTGCATTATTATGGGCACTTACGAGCTTTATTTTAATTTTTGTACATTTATCACTTTCATTTGGGTTGTAATAGTAATTAGGGCTTTATCTTTTCTGCACTCCCTGGTTTTTTGTAATTCCCCATCCCGAAGCCATGTAATAGCGTAGGACTTCACTTTCTGCTTTTACTTTCCGCACCACTTAACTGCTTAGATGTATGCTAATAGGATTGTATGGAAAGACTAATAACTGAACGTTAGCTCACTAACATCAAGATTAAAATAACTGAAAATAACACACTCTTTTTACTTGTTCACACACTCACCTCTAGGGTACGCCCCTCTCTGTTGCCTTCGATTTAATGGTCGTGCCCCTCGAATATAGAGGTACCCATTAGCAAATTGTCCCTCGATTAAAAATCATCAAAGATCATGGTCCCTCGATGACCCTCGGACTGTTGCCTACGAATACATGATCTAGTCCCTCGAATGGTTGCCTACGAAAGATCATTGTCCCTTTGAATTTGCTAAGGGTGCCTCTGCTTGTTGCCTTCAACGACCTCCGATGACCCTTCGATTGTCCCGAATACGTCCAATATAAACAAGGATTTCCTACTTCTACATAGTATGGATAATCCTAGGAATTTTAAAAGGTATAGAAAAAGATCAACTATTTAGGGTAGTGCTCTTAGTATGCCTAGCTCAATAAAAAACATCTTTTCAAAACTCTTTCGAAAAACTAAGGCTACGCATTTACGCTAAAGTCCTTATGTCCCTTTTCAATTCAAAACGAACAAACATGAGCTAAGCAAATTAAGAGCCCGTAGATAACTACGGATGAAAAGGGTGCTAGCACCTTCCCTTTTCATAACTTACCCCCCGAGCCCGTTTTCTTTTAAAAAGGTCTTTTTCTGTACTTTTTACCTTTCCTAACATTGGACAAAATAAAAGTCGGTGGCGACTCTTGCTCACCGCAACATTGTTGCTTACAAAATAAAAGTCAGTTCACCGTATTACACAATTATTATAGCTGAAGGAGATACCGCTAATTTATAGAGTATGAAAGCTATCCTTAGAGGTTTTGAAATGATGTCGGGATCCTGAATTAATTTTCATAAGAGTAACCTTTATGGGATTAATGTGGGTGATTGGTACTTGGAAGCCGCTTCATCCTTCTTATCTTGTAAAGTGGGATCTTTGCCGTTTAAATTTCTTGGAGTGAGGGTGGGCGATAATCCTAGGAAACAATCAATGTGGAAAGATCTTTTAACGATGTTAAGAAAAAGATTGAACGTTTGGAGAGGAAAACACCTTAGTATGGCGGGTAGGGTGGTGTTGATAAATTCGATTCTTAATGCAATTCTGATTTATTCGCTTTCTTTCTACAAAGCCCCCAAGAAGGTGTTGAATGAGATTAGGTCCATACAAAGTAAGTGTCTTTGGGGAGGAGGTGATCTCAAAAATTCAATTAATTGGGTGTGTTGGGATACGGTGTGTAAATCGCGGAAAGAAAGAGGATTGGGAGTTAAAAACGTGGAGATAATGAACGTCGCTTTGATTAGTAAATGGAAGTGGAGAATTCTTACGGAAAATGAGGCGGTTTGGCAAGATTTGCTAGAGGCTAGAAATGGTAATACGAAGCTAAAAGTGTTGATAGGGGATGAGTCAGTTGTGGATAAGAAGGACTCTATTTGGTGGAGAGATTTAATCGTTTCGGATAATTATGAGAAACTTCTCTTTGACCATTTCATGGGCGCAATTAAGTGTAGAGTTGGAAACGAGGCCAATACACCTTTGTGGTATGCGACTTGGACGGGACAACAATCTTTGATGGAAGCTTTTCCCGATCTCTTCTTTTTGTCTGGAAATTATTTGGATGCTACTATTCATGTAGGTGCTTTTGTTGGAGGTTGCTGGAGATGGGATTTTGAGAAGTGGTTCGGGACAGGCAGCGAGCGCTGCTGCTGGGGCTGGAGGAGCAGCCGCGAGTGCTGCTGTCGGGCCTGACAGCGTTCCCTCTTCTGTCGCAGCTGGGCAGCCGCGGTTAGCTTCTATGCAGCGTTTGATTCATTGTTTACAGCAACATTCGGTGGAAAAAATGCTGAGGACCATTTTTCTTGGTCTTTGAATTCGAATGGTATATTCTCGGTTAAATCGTGATATGACCGCTACAAAGCAAAACTGTCCGAGCCACCTTTGGATGACAACAAGGTAAAGGCTTTATCCTTTCTTTGGAAGACTAAAGTTCCTTCGAAAATCTTATTCTTTAGTTGGAGATTTATTCACAATAGAATTGCTACTAGAGATCAATTGGTGAGAAGGGGTATTTTGTTAGAAGGTAATGCTTCCATTTGTGTTTTGTACTTATCGGAGGAGGAAACCTTATCGCACTTATTTAGAACTTGTGATATTACATTAGGCATATGGCGAAGGGTGTATATGTGGCTAGATATAAGCGAAGTTTTGTCTCTAGAGGAGTTTGTGGATTTCTTTCACAATTGTGTTAATTTTAATAGCTTGAACAAGAGGATGATAGTGGCGGTTGTTTGGCTTGCTACGGTCTGGACTTTATGGCTAAAGCGTAATGCGGTGATCTTTAAAGAAGAGACCTTTAGCTTTACCGATTGTATGTCGGAGATTGTTTTTAATTCTTGGAGGTGGCTTTGGTCTTCTTATAAGAAGGTGAACCTTTATAACTATTATTATTGGAATATTCTACCTCTCTCGTGTTTTGAGAGGTAGGAGCTTTCCGTTTGTTTTGGGGTGGAGCATCCCTTTTGCTCCCATTAATTTCATTGCTTATTTAAAAAAAACAAAAAGATTCTAGACATATGGCATTTGCAACATAGACAGTTATTGATGAGAGAAAAATAAAAGTATGATCATGTGTATATCACACTATGCTCTCATTTATATTTTAAGAAATTTAGATTGTAGATTAAATCTAACGGTATATTTTGAAAGGTTCACTAGTGAGGGATTTAAACCCTCACTTATACTTCACCATTTAATATATTATTTTATGATTATAAAAAATATAGTTTTTATTTGAAAAACTTCTTTTGATATAATCTCTTTTTTCCATCCTTTAAATCTTTCTTAAGGCTATGTTTGCGAGTTTGGAGGAGAGGGGAGGGCTTTGAATAATAGAAAGAATTGAGTGAAAAGAATAAAAATATTTTGGGTAGGAGGATTTTGGAGGGTTTTATTTTATTCATAACACCAAAAACCCCATAAAATGAAGGAACTCAAAAATTGTATTGAAGGAGGGTTTTGGAAGATTTTGGAGGGCTTAAGAATGACTCGTTTAGCTTCACCAAATGTATGTGTTAGCTGGAGATTTCGACCAAAGGATCATAACACTTCAAAAGTATTATGTTATGAAGAAGAAATGGCTTTTGTGAAGCTATTTTAAGTCTTGTCCTTGAAGGAAAAGATTTGTTTTATCGAGGGATGTGATTGAAGAGATTTTATAATCTTTGCAAGTACCCTTCGACAGCGGTGTCAGCATGGTCGAAGCGTTAAGCGGGAAAGTTTGAAATTCAAACGGAACGGTTTTGCATGGCGAACGCGTGGAAGCATCTGAAGCGAAGCGACATTTAAAATATTGGACGTGGCAGTAATCTACGTAGAGACCGTTAGGGTCGAGCTAGTATAAATAGAAGTCTTAATGTTTAGATTAAGGGTGTTCGAATTAATATATAGAAATTCACAAAGTTACTCGAAGTACCAGCGTTAGAGAAAAGAGAATTTGATGAAATAATGTATGTATGAAGAACACCACATTTACTCTTTGTTTTACTTATCCAATATAAGTTAAATTTACGTCGAAAGTCATTATTTTGTTTTCTTTACATTTACAAGTTTATTCATTTGAGTCATTTACTTACTGCAATTTAAGTTAAAGTCTTTTACATGTAGTTTACTTACATTTTCGTCATTTATTTCTCTAATCTTTAAGTTGCACTTAGAGTTATTGTTAATAGATTCTTGAAAGTTGAAATTAGTCAAAAGATCTTGATAATATTCATAATCCAGAAATATCATCAATCATGAATCAAATCACAAAGATACGAACTCTTGAGACACATGTCCTAGGATCAATCTAGTTGATCCTGTAAGTTACCAAAGTATACACCTTTGGAGGACTAGCGGTTGTTTGTCCGAAATCACTGGTAAACAGTATGTCGGAGGTAGTTTGGAATAGGCATAATGCTATCATTTTTAAGAATGACTCGTTTAGCTTTACTGAATGTATATCGGAGGTAGTTTTTAGTTCTTGGAAATGGATTTATTCTAGTTATAAATTAGCGGCTAATTGTAACTTTCATGTGTGGAATATTCTACCACTCATTTGTTTTGAGCAGTAGAAGCTTTCCCGTCTTGTAATCGGTTGGAGTACCCCTTATACTCCGGTTTAATTTCATTTGCTTATTAAAAAAAAAAGAACTATTTTAAAAATTAAAAATTTTGTAATGATAATGACTCTTTTATCATTCTAAACGAAATCATTTTTTCAAAAAAAATCAAATATCTTTGTATATTTTTCTAAAAATTCGTTTTCGAAAGCCTTCTCCTCCCTTTCAAACTCCCAGACATAGCCTAAGATTATAGCAAGCTCATTTTAAGCTGACTTCTTTGTTTTATGGATCTTCAGCCCCATTATTTAGAGATAATGAGCTGTCATAGGAGTTTTATGACTTTTTTAAAACAATAATTTTCCTTCTTATATTATTCTTATTCCTTAAACAAAACTACTCAATAAACCCAATAAACCATTAGATATACCATAGATCAATCAAAACGGACTAAACATAACCTAACGTGAGCGACAGTTTTCTCACATTTAAACCATTGGTAATAAATATAAATAAAATAATAGCTACTTGACTACTAGTACTTAGCCCATAGTTTTCTCACATATTATACATATCATCTTTTAGGTTTAGGGTTAGATTTTCTCAAAAACCAATTGCAATTTTCACGGTTCTGTCGTCCTCCTACTTCAATTTCAATGGCAGATACAATAAGCATTTTACCAGACACGATTCTCTGTCACATTCTCTCTTTCCTTCAAACCAAAGAATGCGTGGCTACAAGCATTCTTTCCAAGAGGTGGAACCATCTATGGCTCTCAATTTCCACCCTGTGCTTCGACCAGACTGTTAAAGACCAAATCACAAGTGATAAGTTTAACGATTTCGTATACACTATTCTACTTCCGCGAGATGCCACACTTCCCATTAAGAGTTTCCATTTAAATGTTTCATACGGTTATGATCGTTCGTGCCCCATTATCAGTATAACCAAATGGGTCAATTTTGTGGTACAAATAAGAGTTAAGTACATTTATCTCCGTGTTAACTCACTTGTGACACATTATCCCGAATTGCCCATCGCCATTCTCACTTGCAAAACCCTTGTGGTTCTCAAGCTTTCTCGTTTCTGCATGAAAGAGAGTTATTCTGTTGCACTTCCGTCTCTCAAAACCCTTCATTTGAAAAATATTTCGTTCCCAAAAGTTCGAGATTTTATGTTGTTTCTAACTGGATGTTGTAACGCCCCAGACTACTTTCGGGATGATCGACTGATCCCACAAACCAACACGGGTCTTTTCAGCATGCTTTGACCTCACTCGTATGCTTTCCGGGAAACTTCTCAGAAGGTCACCCATCCCAATACTACTCCAAGTCAAGCACGCTTAACTGTGGAGTTCTTATGGAATGAGCTACCGAAAAGAAGATGCATCTTGTTGGTATAGGTAGTACCCATCAATCCTTATAAGCTTTTCTTCAACCATGCAGTCTCATACCTCCACGGTATTAGGATTCCTCTCATTCCGATGTGGCGACCACCATAGCCCCCATTGGCCTCAGGTGTTACATGCGGTGTAACCACCCCTCTCCTTCTTTGGCCTCGGGTGTTACATGCCCACCAGCTTCCGCATGGTTTGTCCTCGAACCACATCATACTGGGAGAGGTCTGACTCTGATACCATTTTTATAACAAAGTTCATCTCGTTAGCTTTCCGAAGCTTCAAACGGAACTCAAATCGGATGTCCAGAACTCCAGTTATGAGTTTTCGAAGTTTCATAACGATTCAGCAACTTTCCTGCGTTTTGCTTGCGAAAATTCCACTCTGAAACTCATCCTCTTCAAATCAATCACATTCTAAACAGCTCCTTATCATATCTCTTCACTTCCAAACATTCTTATAACTTGGGCAACACATCCCATCACCGAAGTTCGTTTTCTGAAATATCATTGCAGCAATCCTCCTTGCAGACCTGCAACTGAACCTCTTCCGAGACGCAAGGCTACTCAACCGACAACTTCGCAGTACACCAGCAGAGCTGATACATTGCAACTTTCTAATTTTCCTCTCCTACAAATAATCATCAATTACATCTAATCATCCTCCCTCAAGATACTCCAACTAAATTACCAGCCAAGTCTTAATTCCAAGTCACCTTCGATTCGGAAAACAACAACTCCAACAACGGGTGCACTGTTGCCAACAACAGCCTACTGAATCAGTCATCTTACAACAGAAACATAACCGAGAAGCGAAGCTTCTCCCCCACTTGTTTCAATCCAACACCTGCAATAAAACAAATAAGTACCGACAATGGTTCACTCACATGTCGTGTACCAAGGGATAAAACACCGACAATATACAACTGCCGCGCAACTCAACTGACTCGACAATTGGCCGGACGGACCAACCAGACTCTGATACCACTTTTGTAACACCCTTCTAAGCCCCCGATAAATTAAATGATATTTTCAGAGTAAACATGTAATTAAGAGTGTTACAAATATCTCTAATAAAATAAAACATATGTCATGCTGTTCTGAGGAACATAAACAATTGCAAACATGTTTAAAACACAGCGGAATACTTTATTAGTTGAATAATCAAAACCATCATCTACCACGTTCAAGGCATAAACAACATTATTCAACAACAAAACCAAAACTAGAGTTATCATCCAACTCTAAACACAAGAGCCCCCCAGTGTTACAAGACCAGAGCATGACACCGACACAACCGAACTACACGAAGTAACTCTACGAGTTATCCTCACCCAGCACAAGCCGCTAATCCTTAATCTGAAAAATAATCAACAGTAAGGGTGAGTCTCATTCGCAATTAAACAATGTTATCAGTTCATAAACGATAAAACATCAACAGTATAATATTCACCCAACATCGACATATATTCAGGCTATACACACATACATCACCTGTAACAGCAAAAAAAGCACTTTTGACAGCAACTTATTTCCATCAAACACAACTCAAATCAAATCATTTCGACCATACACGAAAAACAGAATCAATTCACAATCATTCAATGTTATTTCATGTCTCAACAACACATCCAAACATAATCAAACATCACAACAAGCATTTACACATAATTTATCAATTTGAACCTGAATGTCAAAACCCCAACCTAGAACATACTTCTCTATTGAGTCAATACGATACAAATCTTAATCCTATCATCTACAACCCGATAATAGAGGTTAATCGGAAGAGTCCCCCCTTACCTTAGCCAAGAATCTGGACCTTTCCCCTTCTTCTCCATCAAACCCGTAAGCCCTTTTTCTCCAAATTCAGCAAGAATCTCCAATCTTCAAACTCGCTTATCTCCTTCATCAAGAACTTCCCTGACACGAATTAATATATTAAATCGAAGGAAATTTCGTGTAAAATTCGAATCTTCAAGAATTACCTGATTTGGAGCTATGAGCAGAGAGTTATTACTCATTTTGTGAAGGTTGTACTATGAGTACGAAAATAGCTTTCTCCATGAGTTCTCCTTCTCTCCCTCTTAGGTTTTCCTCCTCCATTTCCCAATTTCCTCTTATTTCCTTGTTTTATGAAAACATAACATAATTTAGTAATGGGCTCAACACTTAACACCCCCTTTATTACCAAATGCCACACTTGGCCCAAAGGTGAATATTCCATAATTCCTTCAATTAATTCAACAAAATATTAAATAATTCCAAATATTAATTTAATTTCCGATTAAATTAAAATTAGAAAATATGGGGTGTTACAGATGTCCAATTCTTGAGGATTTACATTTACTCACTCAGGTGACATTTGGTTCCGACGAATCTCTCACTGTTAGAGTGGAAGGGCTTTTGCTTAAATAACTTGACCACAACTTATATTCATTGCGCTTATTCTTATTTTCCATTAAAAGCATTTCACAATGTGCGGTCTCTGCGCTTTCAAGTTGATCAGATTTGTTTACTACACTGATAGAGAATAAAATTATATTATTTAGGTTAATTATTAGTTGCATTTTTATTATATTTTAGTTGGACTTTTCAATTATCAATTAAATGGGCTTTTAGTGTTTAGATATTTTATTAGATTATCCACTAGTGATATTATATAATGTAGTGTCTTTGACACATTTGAGATATCAAAGAAATGAAATAGTCTTTATTTTATTAGTTTATTTTAGTTGTCTCTTTTATTTCTCTTAGCTTTTTCTTGAGTTATTAGGGTTCTAAATTAGCTTCCTAACATTGGTGCTTTCATCTTTGAATCTCAATCCTTCCATGGCATACTCATATCCCTCATCTTTCACTACATTTTATGCTTATCATCCCAACACCACCACTGTCACTTCCTCTTTCCCCTCTTATCCATGGGAAAATCCTCCATCTTATTCCCCTAACATACATTTCACTCCCCATCACAAAATTTCTCTTACAACCATGGTTACACACCACATCAACAACCACCATTCACCTTGCCTCCCACAACAATACCACTTACAGCATCTCCTTCATACACATCATATACACCTTCATACAACCCATATATTTCATATCAACAACAACTCCGAAATTCCAACTCACAACCGACCTTTCACCAACAGATAGAAAGTCTCAAACAATATTTGACTGAAACTCATGAGTTATCAAACAAATATACAGAAGAGTTGAAAGAACAAATCCAAAATCTTTCAGATTCATTCAAAAATACACAAGAAAAATTCAAAGAAAAATATATGTTCAAGAGGTATGCAGAAAAACAGACAAAAGAACAAACAAAAAAAGAAAGTTTTGGTTCACATGGAATTTTTCCGGCGAACTTTTCGGTGATAACTCCGGTGAAATTTTCGGCGTTTTCTCCGAAGAAATTTCCGGCGACAACTTCAACAAGGATTCTGGCGGAACCTCCGAAGACTTCTCAGTTGTTTTCTCCAAAAGAAATTCCACTGTCATCTCCGACGAAAACAGATCCATTGTCAGAAAAGAAAACATTGTCATTGGGGAAAATAGAATCATTGCCAGCAGAAACAACAGTGTTACCACCTAAGCTACCGGATCCGTCCAAACCTACTCCTTGCTCACCACAACCGAAACTCACTGTTTGGTTTTTCAGCACTTTCTCTTTTCAATCTATTAATGTTCATGGTAAATTTACTTTTCCTTTTGATCCCGGTGGAATATATACTATCACAAGGAATAAAGTCTTTAAGACTTTTTTTATCATTGAAAACAAAAAAAATTCGAAGGAAGAAGAAAATGGAAAAAAAGAGTGAAAGAAAAGAAGAAGAAGAAAAAGAACGTGAGGGAGAAGAATAAAAGTTGAGAATTGTTATTAATTTGGGAATGAAAAGGAAATAGTTGCCTATTATCACCTATTATCCGGTCTAATGATGTCTCGGAATCCGACACTCTCTCTCTCATGTGCTCTCTCTTTTTAGTATGTACTACAGTGGGTTGCCAGCTATATCACGTGATTTCTCTCGCATGTGACACTCTCTCTCCACTTTCACTTTTCAATTGATTTCACTAAATTCAAAATTAGTTGGTGTTGGTTGTGGTAACAAAGCAAGACTCACATCACATGTTCCATTCCAACTTTTCTATTTCAATTGGGTTGTTTGCAATTGCCACACCATATTTCTCCTCTCAATTCAAAAAGTACAATTAAGAAATAATTTTAGATCCTTGAGGACAAGGTTCAAGTGGACCCCGTGGCAATGATAGAGAGTAAAATTATATTATTTAGGTTAATTATTAGTTGCATTTTTATTATATTTTAGTTGGGCTTTTCAATTATCAATTAAATGGGCTTTTAGTGTTTAGATATTTTATTAGATTATCCACTAGTGATATTATATAATGTAGTGTCTTTGACACATTTGAGATATAAAAAAAAAAATGAAATAGTCTTTATTTTATTAGTTTATTTTAGTTGTCTCTTTTATTTCTCTTAACTTTTTCTTGAGTTATTAGGGTTCTAAATTAGCTTTCTAACATTGGTGCTTTCATTTAGAGAAAGATAAAACTAAGCTAAGAGAAAGATAAAACCACGTTCTTTTTCTTCTCCTTGCTTTTCTTCACGTTATCACAAACACCCTTTCCTTTTGTTTAAATTAAATTAAGCCTTCCTCCTTTAAACCAAATCTACCCTTCAACATCAAGTATATGGCTATTCCATACCTTTCTACCACCAACATATTTCCACCCCTGTCATTCCTTCTTACCAACACACAACACACACAATAGAAGATTTTCAAGAAGATTTTCTGAAATTATCTCAGGCAGAAGAAAAATACAAAGTTATTGATGAGCAAATTAGATCCTCCAGACTCTCTTTCAAAGAAAGATCTCAAAATATTTCTTATTCATTCAAAAAGTCACAATAAAAAATGAAAGAAAAATATACATTCAAAAGAACGGTTGAAGAGGCAGAAGAAAAAGAAGAAACCGAAAGAGTTTATGATAGATGAAAATTATCTCCGACGTCACTTCCGACAACAACTCCGGCAAATTTTCGGACGTCACTTCCGGTGATATCTCTGACGAATACATCTCCAATGATTCAAAAACCACCTCCAATCGGAACACCGTCGCCTGTTCTATCATCTCCTTCGAAAAAACTTTCAGATTTGAAAATATCATTGGAAAAATCACCGGATTCGCAACTGTTACCGGAAAAGTTATTAGATCTGGAACAGTCACTAGAAAAACCACCAAATCTGCAACAGTTATTGACAAAATTATCGGATCTGAAACGACCACAGAAACAACCACTGAATCCGCAACTGTTACTAGAAAAATCATCGGATGTGCAGCAGCCGCCGGCAAAACCACCTGATTTTATGACGAACACCGATGGAACCTCCGATTTTGCGTTCATACTTTCAAATCAGAGACATTACTTTTTCGTTTTTGATCCCGGTGGTGATAAAATGTTAATGGTGTCTCTTCTCCGGCGTCATCCACGTGATTTGAGTGACATAGTTAAAGCAAAATGGTGGGAAAGAAAAGAGTTGGAGATGAGTGAAAGAAGATAAGGGCTTCTGTGTCAAAAAAAAAAAGAACCCGTAAAATTGCCTCTCTCCCACTTTCTATTATTATATTTTCCACTTTGATCCTTTTATTGGCTTCTTTCCAAAAGCTATATGTTATCTTGTGAGAAAACACTACGCCAAATTTAAGTTTTAGCAACGCAGCTACAAAAGCGCTTTTGGCAAAAGCGCTGCTATAGGCCTTCGCTAAAAACAAAACTAAAAATCAAGGAAAAAAATCGCTCCTATAGGGGGTACCTACGAAAGCGCTTTTGAAAAGCGCTGCTATAGGGCTGGTTACTAAAGCGCTTTAAAGAAGCGCTGGTATAGGGCTTGTTACTAAAGCGCTTTAAAGAAGCGCTGGTAAAGGGGTAGGTTACCAAAGCGCTTTTAGAAGTGCTGGTAAAGGGGTAGGTTACCAAAGCGCTTTCTATCTAAAAAGCGCTGGTGTAGGGCTGGGTACCAAAGCGCTTTTTAAAAGCGCTCTCGTAGGGTATTTACAATTATATTTTTTAAAACAAAACATTCCCAGGTTATTACGTTTTTCAGAAATCAGGATACCATTCTAGCTTCTTCCCCAAACGTAAACCTACCACGATTGTTGCATATCTCCATGAAAATCTCTGCCTTCCACGATATTGAATCACCATTCCATCCTTGAGTTTCGTTTGGGGCTGAATTTTGATACTGAATCTCTGAATTTCGTCTTCTCCTTCCGCCTTCGCAAACTCTTCGTCTCCTCATTCACTTCGTGGCTGAGTAATAGGGATAAACCCCCGCCTCCGGCTGAATCTTCGTCTCAATCAAAGGAGACGCTCTCAAACCGTTTCAAGAATTGCTGACCACCATTGTAAGTCTCTAAAACCATCTCTCTATGCATCTCTTGCTGACCACCATTATGCTGCTTGTGTTAGGATGTGCTTTTTGTTGCTCTTTATCTGTTTGAAGAAATACCCAAATGTAAAAAAAATGATTTTTTTGTTAGTTTGTCTGTGATTTGTTGCATGTATCTTTCATTATCTGTGCAAGGTTCATCAACTCTGCCTAGAAATAGAGTGTGTGCTTATATGTTTCTGCCACATTTTGTTTTAGTAGCCATATGGAGCATTTTGATACAAAATAGATAAGCAAATTGTTGAAGTTGGTTGTGTAAGGGAATAGCAAGAAACATAAAGAGTTCCTGTTGGCTAAACCTTGTTATATTTGGATTTATTCCATAGATTCTCCATTTGAAAAACATTAACTATTGAGATTTGGGTGTTTATTCTATGTAGATCATTTTCTTCAATCATTGCTTGTGTAGATCATATATGCGATTCGATGAAAATTCTATATGACATCTCAATTTTCTGCAATCATTTACAGATTTTGTTTTTAATTTCTTGCCTGGATTTGTTTTGTTACTGTACGACTTAGTTAATGATTTGAGATTATGTTTTATTGTGTTACAATCAGTGTCTCAGGATTTTTATTACTGTGAAATTTGTGATTCTTTATCAGAATTGTCTATTCTGTGATTGTAGTTGGCTTTTAGTATTTTCAATTTTAATGGTGTTAACTTTCATGATCTTAGATTTGGTTATAAAATAATATTGTATTAAAGAATTCAACACAGGTTTTCCTCAAATTTATTGGTTGTTGTGTTTCATGTGTTTGTTGATATGAGGTATTGCCTTCAAATTTGTGATGCTCTCTAAACTTTAGACATGTTTTTGGAACTGATTTGTTTTGCAATTTCATTTTATAAATAGAAGAAGTGGCTTTTAAATCACCCTAAATTGGTGCAGTTTCTACTAATAGTGGTGTGATGTTGGTGGGCCCAGAGAAGGGTATCGTAGTTGCTCGCTTTTGCGACAACTTTTTGTGTGCTTTCTCGTTAGACATTAATGCTGCCCCGTTATGAAAATACATGCTAAATTGTTGTTTTCTCATGAGATATAATTGCTCCACCTTGATTTCTCCATTTGTATGACTCGACTATGATTTGTGGTCGTTTTCACGCCGTTGTTTTGACATGCGTAGTTGCTGCCCTGGTTTCTACGTAGTTGTTAAACTTTGATTTGCGGTACTATGTATCTAGAATTGCTATAACATCTGGGTGATGATTATTTTTCAGGGGATATTAAAGATTTTTTAAAAGAATATCACTAGAGATATCAGATTAGCTTACGGTGTGTGGTTCCAGAAGTTTCTGAATTTCTCTAAAGGTAATTAGTTATTCTTTTGCTATAGTTTCTGAATTTCTCTAAAGGGGACTGAATACTAATAGTTTATTTTTAGATTATATTAAGTAATACTCATTTTTGTTTGGTACAGTGGATATTTGTATTTAACTGCATCGTGTGTGTGTGTTTAATTTTAAAGTTACTTTGAAGTCTCTGGTTTCTACTTGTATTCTCGTTTTGTACATAACTTTTGAACCATGTATCCGTTTGTTGACTTCTTTACATGTAACTATACTATTTTGACGATTCCGGAGCTGCTCATGCACTTATCTTTACATTTCGGGACTGTTTTTTTTATCGGTTTTGCTTCTGCCCGTAATCAAAAGTCGGGCTTAGGGTCTGAATTTCGGAAAACCGACTTTATTTTTGAGTCCGTGGGGACGTTTTACCATAGCCATGTAAATTTCGTTCAATTCCGACAACTTTCTTTTTTGACGCTTATTTTGATTTGTACCGATTTCGTTTCCGATTTACTTGTACATGCATGGTTTGACTTCCATTTGACTTGTATAGATTGTTAGCTTATTAATAGTGTACTAATGTGCTTTAGTTTGTTTGATACAGGTTCAATGGCTCCGGATAGAGATGCTTCACCTGAAAACTCACAAGAAAACTCACAAGAAAACTCACAAGAAAGAGATGCTCAAGATACAAATGCTCCACCTGATACTGAAGCAAAAGAAGTTGCACGAGGCATCACCATTATGAAGGGAATCATTCGACATAGAGACCAAGGATTAGTATACCATTTGGATTGGAATTCTGAAAACCAAGCAATTGGTCCTAATTCTGCAAAGTTGACAAGCTATATTGGTACACTTGTTCGTATGCATATTCCGGTCTCCGTAGCTAAATGGAATCTGAAAAGCGAAGAGTTGGATGCGAAAAAAAAAGCGATTTGGGACGAGCTTCAGGTATATATCATATATGGTTAATTGTTGTTATTATCTTGATGATAAATTGTTTAAAGTACTTATACTAACACACTATGCGTATGTTTTTTTGCAGAGGACTTTTGAGATACCAGATGATCGTAAACGCTACATACTTAGTTTGGCCGGCAAAAGATATAGAGGGTGGAAAGCATTTTTGACAAACACCTATCTTAAAGATAAAGATGGAAACTTTCTTGAAGAGGCACCGGGACGGCCAAAAAAGTATGAGATCTTCATTGATGAAAAAGATTGGGCTGAGTTTGTAAAGCAAAGAGATGAAGATTTTCGGAAAAGGAGTGCCACGAATAGTGCGAGAGCATCCAAACATGCGTATCCATACAAAAAAAGGCGTTTGGGATATGCACGCTTAGAGGATAAAATTGTAAGTAAATAGAAACGTGTTTTAATTAATTGTCTAAATGTGCATGTTTTATTTGACGATTTTATCATTTGTGTCAATGCATAGTTAGAGGAGACTAAAAGTGAGGAAACTTCACTTCCTGTACATGTGTTGTAGAAGGAAGCTCGTGTGGGCAAGAATCAAGCTGTCGATCCCGATGTTTAGAGAGTTTATACTGAATGTGTAAGTATAATATTGTGTCTTTAATTAAATCAAATGTTGTTTAATATCTAAATGATTTTTTATCTCCACTAATAATTATTGAAATGTAAATGAATTACAGGAGACTTTGTCGCAATCGGTATCCACCGGTGAGGGGAGCGTACTTAGTAGAGCACTAGATGCTCCTGAGTATCCCGGTCGGGTGAGGGGTAAGGGTCATGGTGTGACTCCAACCTCTTTTTACAAGAGTCCTAGGAGAAGATCAAATCTTACCAATGAAGAAGTGTTGCAAAAGTTGGAGGAATTGCAAGCACAAGTCTCTGAATTGCAAAGAGATAAAGATATGTATATGAGAGAAAAGTGCAACACTTCATCGGTGAAAGAAACTAGTGATAAGGCTAGTATCAACTGTCAAAGGAAATTTCCCGAGGTAATTATAAATTTTTTTCCTTACAAATTGTTCTATTTTATTAATGATAATGACTTTATATTTACTATTGGTTTAGGGCATTTCATCTTGCCAACTATACTTATCGTCACCGAATTATCGACTAGTTGGCAAGGGAAAAGTGCACAACACTTTGGGAGATTTACTTCACCATAGACCGCTCCCGGATGGACACCTGAAAGTATCGGTGGATGTTGTATTAGATCATGATGCGATGCTACCGGTACCTGACATGGTCTCAGAGACGACATTGCTGCGAGATGCAATAGGATCATTTGTTGCATGGCCCTCAGAGCTCATTACCATTAGTGATGAGGTATATTGAAAACGATTATGAATCATTTAGTTTTCGAATGTCAATTCTAAACCGTTTATTAATTATTTTTTACATTTTAATTTTAGACTGCTCCTATAAAACCCGCAATTAAGGGTAAAGGGATTTTACAGGAGGAGGAGTCTGTTGCATCACTAAAAGAGGTACATTTAAAGTGTTAATATTTAATCTGAATCTAAATCTGCATGATTTTTTATTTTACCTAACTTATATGATTTTTAGGCATCCGCTCGGGAGTCACAACAAGTGACGCAGCAAGTTCGTAGCGTACCACCCACTGGTCCTCCGAAGCAAGCGGCAAAAAAAGGCGGTGCTTTTGTGCCTCGATACCGGACGACGCTCGCAACAATGGTTGATATGTCCGATTTGAAGGATGGTGCTTTACGTGAAATCAATATGGATGAAAGTGTCTTCGGTATTGAATTCAACTCACATATTGCAATTGATGACTTGGAAGAGATTTTTACGCATGAACAACTAGGCGTCGGTAATATGCACTCATACATCCGGTAATATTCACTCATCCGATATATTATTTAATTAGTCCCACAATATAATTTATTTACACATTTCAATGAAAATAATCTAATGTTTATTATGTTTTTATTTAAGGTTGTTGTATGACAGAGTGTTGTGCGGGACTGCATTGTCTAACAGATTCCGTTTCGTGTCTTCCGCCCATTGCAGCGGAATGGCAATTGCTTCGGACTCCGGAATCAGTTAGACATCTCTTAGTCGATAGATTCATGTCCACCGGCAATTCAGAAAGTCTGCATCTTTGGGCGTATAATACCCGACCAGTAGGGTTAGTTTCTCATTCTTGGTTCATCTAATCTCTGTTTCTTTTGTGTATAGCAAAATTTTCATATAACCTATTGTTTTAATTTATAGAGCACACTGGTTGTTTCTTGCTATCAACCCTATAAGAGAAGTCGTGTATTATCTGAATTCGGTAAATGGTGACTGGACCAATTATCCGGCTATGAAGGAAATCGTTGATTTGTAAGTGGGATCGTTCTAAATGTTCGTGTATATTTATATATTAACTTATTTGTGGGATTGATCTAAACATATGCTTTTATATATTTGTTAATTAGATCAATACAAGTGTTCCGAAGTCAACGGGACGCACAGGTATCCCGGACTAAATCAAACAACATTACTTGGATCAAAGTGCAGGTACATTATTTTTCACAATTTTGCTTATAATATTTATGCTACTTGATAAAACAAGACAACTATAAAATCTTATTTGTTTTTCTATGTAGTGTCCGCAACAGTGAAACAGTTCAGATTGCGGATACTTTGTTTTGAGGTTTATGAAAGAAATCCTTCAGGCGAATCAATTAGAGATTCCGCTCACGGTATGATTTTATAACTTAAGATAATTTCATATAATTTATTACATTTAACTAAATATATCATTCATATTATGTTTTTGTTTTGTAGTACCTTGACGAATTCCGTGCTGCTAGGTACCCGAGACTTAAGTTGGAAGAAATCAAAGAGGATTTGTGTCAATATTATATTAAGCAATTTTTCATGTAGGATTTGTGTCGATTTGAACTATAATATTATTGATGTTGTAATGATGTATATATATAATTTTGGATATTATAATGGTATTATATTAGTATATATATTGTCTTACTGATGGCTGAAATTATATCGTCGAAAATATATTACAGGTCGAAAATATTACAGGTTAAAAACATATTACAGGTCGAAAATATTACAGGTCGACCGGGAGGATTAAATTACAGGCTGCACATTAAAATACCTCATTTAGCAACGACAGCGCTTTTAAAAAGCGCTCTTAAAGGTCCACCTACAAAAGCGTTTCTTAGTAAAAGCGCTGCCAAAGATTAATAAAAAAGCATAAAAAAAACAAAAAAAACGCAACATACGAAAGCGCTTTTGGAAAAGCGCTCTTATAAATGGGGCTACCAGAGCGCTTTTTCCAGGAAAGCGCTCTTATAGGGGGACCTACCAGAGCGCTTTTTCCAGAAAAGCGCTCTTATAGGGGGGCCTACCAGAACGCTTTCTGAAGCGCTTTTGTTACCTACGCCAGCGCTGGCTTTCACAGCGCTTTTAAGCGCTTTTAAAGCCCATAAAAAGCGCTTTTAAAGCCCCAGCGTGTTGTAGTGAAAAAAATATTTTAATTTTAGTGTTAATTTTAGAATCTTGAGAACAAGGTTCAAGTGGACCCGGTGACAATGATAGAGAGTAAAATTATATTATTTAAGTTAGTTTATTAGTTGTATTTTTATTATATTTTAGTTGGGCTTTTCAATTATCATTTAAGTAGGCTTTTAGTGTTTAGGTCTTTTGTTCGATTATCCATTAACTACATTATATAATATAGTGTGTTTGACACATTTGAGATATCAATGAAAAGAAATGAACTTTATTTTTATAGCTTAGTTTTATCTTTCTCTTAATTTTACAGCTTTTCATAGTTTTATTAGATTTAGGGTTCTAGCATCCTAACATACACTCACTAAAATGTTATTCATATGTATTTTGTTTTCCTTTGTTTTTGTGTGTGTGATAATCTTACCTAATTTCTTCATATATGAACTAGGTGCATTACCAGAGAATGATTTCATTCCTACTTTTCATAATTTGACACAATTGGAGCTTATTTCTCTCAGATATAGTTGCCAATTCCTAGTTGAAATTCTCAATCACTGGCACTGCCCTAAGTTTCAAAAGCTCGACCTTCGTCAGGTTTGTTAAGGATCATATCTGATTTATCTTTTAATAAAACTCGGTTGTGTTGCTCGATATGTTTTATTTTATTTTATGTGCATTATTAACAGACCAACTTGGACAAAATACGGAATAGAAAAAAGGATAGAGAAAATTGGGTAGATCCGGATGTTGTTCCGCAATGTCTTTCCTTACAACTTAAAACTTCACATCTTTTCAAATTCTTTGGCCTACAAGATGAGCTTATGTTAGCAAGTTATATCTTGAAGAATGCAAGCATTTTACCATCCATGAAAATTTGGAACTGTGGGCATTCCAAAAACAAAAGAATAATATCCTCATTCCCAAGGGCATCTTCAACGTGTAAACTTACCGTCATAATTTATTTAGCTATATCATTCCAGTCATTTATTTAGCTTTATCATTCCAATCACTTTTTAATACTAGAAATACGGGTTTGATTTACTTTTGATAGCATATGTTTGTAATAGTTAATTAATCTTGTTTCACAGCATGATAGTTTTGATTTAGTGTTAGTGTTAGACAAGAATAATCAATGAAATTCATTTGACTCAAAGCACATATTACGGAACTTGACACACTATGTTTAAGCATTTTTAGTTGGATGATTGATATTATTTTGAATAAATACTTTTTCTTCTTTTTTTTTAATGAAATAATTAAATTTGTTCTCTTTTACAAGATCATCATTATCAGATTCACACTCTATTGATTTGTTATAGAAGGTTAGAAATGTGGACATATATTCACATTTCCTTTTTATTTAATAAGATTTTTTTTGTGCCCTTTACTTTTCTATTTTTCTTATAGCAGAATGAAAATGTACTATAATCTAAATAGTAACTAACCATGTTTCAGGGTGTAGGAAGCATGGTTTTAAATTACAGAAGCGGTTGTGAGTGTTGTAATTGTGATCATTGCAGTTATTAAGATGTTCAATGCAGTCGTTGTTCGTTGCAGTGGAAATTTTAAATAAGCACTGGTGCCTCAGTCAGAGCTATCTTAAGTTGAAGAAAAGGATCATTTGCTTTAGGACTCGCAAATTTGATGAATCTCGATAGTAGCCCGTGAATCCTAAAAAGCCTCTTAATTGCTTTATGTTTTTTGGTATCGGTCATTCTATCACTGCTTTCATTTTTTAAGTCCATAGGGACCCCAGTTTTAGATACTTTTTTGGCCTAATTAGTCCATCTCGTGAGCTCCAAAAGTGTACGAGTATATTAAAAATTAAAAATTTGACTACCATAACTCTTTTGTCAAGTGTTACGATAAATTAATAAATGAGTACAAAATATTTCAATTCAAAAAACTTCACAACAAATAAAAAGAATATAATTGAAATATTTTCATCAATATTGGGATAAAGAGATACTGGTAGGAGTAAAGAGTAGGGGTGGTAAAATGGATGGATTGGATGGATATTGGATGCACCAAACCAATCTATTAATCAATTACCAATCCATTAAACTCTCTTAATAAAAATCAAATTCAATTCATCCGTTAAATAATAAAATCCATTCAATACATTAACATATTTCTAATGGATGTATATCCGTCCATCCAAAAAATAATTAAGAAATTCTTAATTTTTTTTAAATTTCATAAAAATAATTTTAAATATTATAAATATTTTTTTCGTTCTTCGGAAAAAACTTGAATTTTCTTTTTTCCGAAATTTTTTTTATTTTTACGCTCTTCCGAAAAAACTTGAATTTTTCATTTTTCCAAAAAATACTCGATTTTTTTCGTTTTTCTGAAGAAAAAAAACTCGACTTTTTTTTTTTTCCGAAAAACTCGATTTTTCATTTTTCTGAAAGAAAAAAACTCGATTTTTTCATTTTTCTGAAAGAAAAAAACTCGATTTTTTCATTTTACCGAAAAAACTCGACTTTTCATTTTTCCGAAAAAACTTGATTTTTCGTTTTTCTGAAAAAACTCGATTTTTTGTTTTTCCGAAAAAAACTCTATTTTTTTCGTTTTTTTCCAAAAAAAACTCGATTTTTTTCGTATTTTTGAAAAAAAACTCGCCTTTTCGTTTTTCCGAAAAAAACTCGACTTTTCATTTTTTCGAAAAAGACTCGATTTTTTATTTTTCCGAAAAACCTCGATTTTTTTCGTTTTTCCGAAAAAAAACTCGTTTTGTTGTTTTTCTGAAAAAAAACTCGACTTTATCGTTTTTTTGAAATAAATCTATTTTTTCGTTTTTATGAAAAAACTTGACTTTTTCGTTTTACAGAAAAAAACTCGGGTTTTTTTCGTTTTTTCATAAAATACTCTATTTTTTCGTTTTTTCGAAAAAACTCGATTTTTTGTTTTTTTGAAAAATAACTCGACTTTTTCGTTTTTCCAAAAAAACTCGACTTTTTTGTTTTTCTAAAAAATCTCAATTTTTTCGCTTTTCCGAAAAAAACTCGACTTTTTTGTTTTTCAGAAAAAAAACTCAATTTTTTCATTTTTTCGGAAAAAACTCGAATTTTTTCGTTTAGGTAGTGATTCCTTTGTTAAATTTGTGATATAGGGTTTTCAATTGATTTTGAAATTGAATTTTTGAACTTGAAGCTGTTGCAAATTCAGGTTAGAGCTCTTTGTTATAGTAGAATTTAGTTGCTTTATGTATTGTTGCTAGTAAGAATTTGACTGCAAAAATCAGTGTATAATAGGTATGGCATGCAAATTTTACTAACAGCAACTCTAATCCTGGAACTTTCCCGTTTGTGTTACCAATTTTCTGCGACACTCTTGTCTTTTACCGTAGGATTATGTACGTTTATACTAGAATTTATGATACATTGTTTTCTTGCAAGTACTTCAGGTAGTAACTATATGAGTGTGTTGTATTTTCGAGATTATCAGTGTTGCGGTTTCGTGCTTCCTAGAGTTTTGCTTAAGAATTCAGCATATGCATTTTTGAATTTATGTTTTGTAGGTTGAATAGTTGAAAATAGCCAAACATAAGTCCTTGAGAATTTCATGAGAATAAACAATACATGTGTAGAGTTTACTTGTAAGCGAAACCGCTGTCAAGCCTAAAAGATCTGTTGTGGTTTTTCAAGTTGTTTTGATTATAGTTCACTTGCAGCCTCCTTGAGTTTTTAGAATGAGGGCACTGTAGCATCCTCCTTGAGTTTTTAGAATGTGGGTTTTGTTTGGGGCATAGGTAGGTTGGTTTTGTGGGGAAAGAGTAAAATCATTTGAAACTTAAAGATTTTTTAGAACTCTTCGACCACTGAAGGCATGGAGATTACCACCATGACAACTCAATAGAGATTTGGAGTTAGAAAAAAGAAACATATACTTAGTTTGCTTCTGCTGTGCTTTTTATTTTATTTAAAAGCTAACATAAGGTGTACATCAGGGAATTAGATTTGGAGTATAGGCACATATCTTTTCATGTTTACATCAATGGAATGTTAAGAAGTTCAAATTGTATTTATAAGTTAAATGTGCATTTCTAGAATATTTGATTGAACTTAAAGACATTAACTCAAGTGCCATGTATTCAATTGAATTCAAATGTCTGGGGTGATTAGTATTGGGAAAACTTTTGAGGGAGCTTTTTAGTGATCTCACCGTAGGTAGTAATTTGTCTAACAATTTTTGACATCATATTCCTAGTTTCATGCTAAGCTTCCAATAGTATTGTTTTGGATGAAGAGACTATTGTGTTTCTGGTACATTTTGTAGGTTTGTTTGTTTTGGACACCAAAGATAAAGCTTCAACTTTTCCTTTTACCATTTGATAATCATAAACCAGATGCTTGGAATGATGGTGTTAAAGTTCAGTAGATATATTTTGGATTTTAGTGTTGCTTGAAAAACATTTGATTATTTTGGATTTTAGTGTTGCTTGAAAAACATTTGATTATTTGGAATTACAGATTAAGGGATAACATAATTACAGATTAATATAGTAATTATAAAATCTATTAATTTTATTGGAATTATATCTACTTTAGATAGTTTAGATAGTTTAAGGGATAACATAAATTATATCTACTTTTGATATATTTCAAGCTAGAGTTCTTGGAACACTAGAAACACTAAGGTAAGCTAGAATAAATTTTCGAATGCTAGACGGAGACAAACAAAGTATTTCATTACTTGTTTTTCTTAGGAAGGATTATAGTACCTGGATCTGACACTTGTATTTGTTAATTGGTTTTGTTCAATAGCATCCCATGATAGCTCAATATTTTTAGAATCATGGCTGCATTTGTTTGGTTTTGTAATTATTCATCAATGTTCTGTTTTACAATTTAAGCTTCATTTTATGTACTTTCCTAATTTGAGTTGGCCTAGCAGGAGTGATATTTTTGTCTTGGATTATTTTGTTGAGCTTGATTTGTTCCTAAGAGAAAAGTCTTGGATATTCTATCACTATTTTTATGTTAAATTTTTCTATTGTATGTGCTGACTAGCTTTAAAAAAATGACTAGAATGACATCTAAAAAAGATGTGAAAAGTTTAGAGAATGATGGAAAAGTTGTTGCAAAATGGGGGGATGATAGTAAAACTGAAATTTTGCTGAAAATTTGCATCGAAGAAATAGAAGTGGGTAATATACCAACTACCCACTTCAGTAAAGAATGGTGGAAGAATATTACAGAAAAATTTCAAAAGAAGACCGAATGTGCTTATGATCGCACTCAACTAAAAAATAGATGGGATACATTGAAAAGAGAGTTTTCATCCTTTGTGAAGTTAGTGGATAAACAAACTGAAGTAGGATGGGATCATGAAAAGAAAACTATCTTGGTTGACGATGACTAGTGGGCAGCTAAGAGTAAGGTATGGATTTTTCTATTAGTTCTATTAGTTTTTTTTTATAAATTGCATGATTTTTTCTCTAATAGTTGTTTTGGATGTGTATTTTTCAGGAGGATCTTGATATTTTGAAATGGAAACATGGAGGACCTAAGTTTATTGACTTGCTAGATAAATGCTTCATGGGTGCCATAGCTACTGGATTCGCCCTTTACAAACCATATGAAGATCAATTACCTTGTGAAGGATCAGAATCTCTTTTTGGAGACGGCCATGAGAATAACACAATTAATAAAGAAGAAGGGGATACAAATAGTTTTGATGTTGGAAAGGAAGTACAAGCAAACCCAACACCAAGTTCTTCCAAAAAGAGGAAGATTTTAGGGAAAGGAGAGAAAATTGGGACAACAAAGAAACTTCAACGATCTCTTGATGGTATACTCGATGGGTTTGGGCCAAGCCAACAAGCACTCCCAGAAGACAACATAAGTTATGCAAAATGTTTGAAAATGTTGGATGAAAACTCGCCTTTTCGTTTTTCCGAAAAAACTTGACTTTTCATTATTCCGAAAAAAACTCAATTTTTATTTTTTCGAAAAACCTCGATTTTTTCGGTTTTCTGGAAAAAAAACTCGACTTTTTCCTTTTAAAAAAAATCGTTTTTTTCGTTTTCTAAAGAAAAAACTTGACTTTTTTGTTTTACAGAAAAAACTCGGTTTTTTCGGAAAATACTCTATTTTTGTTTTTTTTGAAAAACCTCAATTTTTTTCGTTTTTCCGAAAAAACTCGATTTTTTGTTTTTCTGGAAAAAAAAAACTCGACTTTTTTGTTTTTCAGAAAAAAACTCGATTTTTCCGTTTTCCGAAAAAAAACACGATTTTTTCGTTTTCTAAAAATAACTCGATTTTTTCATTTTTTTGAAAAAAACTCGATATTTCAATTTTATGAAGAAACTCGATTTTTTATATTTTTAAATTTTTTTATTTTAAAAAAAACTATTTTTATTATTTTTTTAAATAAATAATTTAAAAATATTTAAAGTATAAAATAAAAGTAATCCATTAGATTATTAAAATGTGTTGGATAAATTGACCTATCCATGTATATAAATGGATGGATCTAATCTATCCATTAACTTATTTTTATGTAACAGATGGCTTGGATGAATTTTAACTTAACTAGATTTTGGCCCGTGCGATGCGCGGGATTTTTTCAACTTTTTGGAGTAATTAAAATAATTATGATAAATATATAAATTTATTTGGAATATGTTGATATAAAATAATGTGACATTATATTTTGTAAAATATTATATGCATTTAGTTTTTATGTGCATAATAAGATTATTAAATTTAGAAATATACTTGAACACTATTATTTCATATTATTTTCAATTTGTCTTAAATATTTATCATTCTTTTTTTTTATGTATATTGTCAAATTATTAAATATTTTTATGATTTAGCAGAAATTCAATTATGATTTACGACACATAAAATATAAGATGACATCTTGGAGTTCTTTTAATCTTCAGAATAATGAAAATAATATGTAAAATTAAAAATTAAAAATTTAAAAATACATTAAAATTTGTGTTAACAATGAAATTAAATAATTTTGAGTGTAGGTAGGAGTTTACCATACATGTAAATAGATCATTAACAAATGGATTGGAATTCTAGACATAGAAGAAGAATGTGAAACAAACTAATGATGAATTAGAATATAACTAAATTCACGCTTCGTTCAAATTTTAATATTATACTACAATTAATAATAGGTTTAATTACTAAGTAAATGAATTAGCAATAAAGAAGTTGGTTTGAATGCATATTTAAAAACTTAATGAATTGTCCAACAAAAAATAAAGTTATAAGTTTTATCTAAGACATGTGTATAAACTTGTTGACGGTTATGAAGGGAGGAGTGAAATTTTTGTATATAAGAAATACATTACTCATTAAATTAATACTTAATAAAATTAATTAATATTTAAAATCTAAGAATTATTCTACCTTTATCTGTTTTTAGCTCAAGAATATGGAAAGAAAAAGGGTTACACTTTATCATTATAAAATAAATAAAATAATTATTAAAAAATAGAAAAATAAAAAAATAATCATACAACATATAAAAAATGACTTACAAAGTAATTTAACTCATTTATACTTTGAAATATGTCTAACACTATAGAATCACAATTTTATAGATGGTCTAACATATTTATAACAACTTGCGCAACAATATTGCCTCGTGGTTTCAACGTGATCTTCATCCACATACAAATTATGATCTTCAACCACATACATATTTCATTTATACTTTGAAATATGTCTAACACTATAGGATCACAATTTTATAGATGGTCTAACATATTTATAACAACTTCCGCAACAACATTGCCTCGTGGTTTAACGTGATCTTCATCCACATATAAATTATGATCTTCATCCACATACAAATTATAAAAAGAAAAGAATAACAAACTTGACCTAGAATGTATGCCGCGTGGTTTCAACGTGATCTTCATCCACATACAAATTATGATCTTCATCCACATACAAATTATAAAAAGAAAAGAATAACAAACTTGACCTAGAATGTAAAAAAAAAAAATACAGAAAATAAGTTGGAACAATAACATTTATAATTTTTAAGAGCATATTATAGAACAGAAATATGTGTAGTGGTTGAATAAAAAAGTAAATAGATTTACCTTATACCACATGATCCTAGTGAGTCTTGATGTCTTCTCATCTATCAAAATAAAAATTCTATAAATAAACCAAATTATGTCTTATTTTTTGGTTGAATTTACTATGAATATTGGGATTCACCTTATACCTCACTCATAGTGACATTTCATATTTCATTTCATATATAATAATAAATGGGAAGTGAATGGAATACTTTATATAAAGAAAAAAACAGTGAAAGTGAAAACATGTAAAATTGCAAACGTAACGTCTGATAAATGTAGAGTAAAAAGATATAATATTCAATTAAATAGATCCGTTATGGTTATGAATATGTAGGGTAAAAAAAATTTAATATTCAATTAATTAATTACGTTATAGATATCTACGGTAAAGAAATTGTGTGTATATACTATGTAGAAAAGGTTTAGTTGAAATGGCAAAATCATGTTAAAAACTATTTATGACATGATATTAATATGTTTTTGGAGTCTCTCTTTATATAATATAAACAAATTATTTAAATTAATTTCAAAGAAGATATGTTGTTGTAATGAATTGTTTCTTCATGAAATAAGATTTTAATATAGATTGTTTTTATAATCTTAGTAAGTTATTATATAAAAGATTTCTCTGACATTTTTTATTAGGAATTTTTTACTTACATATTGAATTGTATTAAATATTATATTATATAAAATGTAAATATAAAATTTTATTATTTATTATTATTATTATTATTATTATTATTATTATTAATATAGTGCCAATTTGATAATAATTATTAATAATTATATATTGAATTGTATTAAATATTATATTATATATATAATATTTATATTATTATTATTAATAGTAGTGTCAAAATATTATATTATTATTATTATATATTTATTATTATTATTATTGATTATATATATTATATTTATTTTTAATAGTGATATATAAATGTTATATTATTACTATTATTAATTTATAAAATAAAAAATAGTAACATTCAATGATAATAGGAGTTATAAAGGTAGTAAAATGTTACTTGAGAGACATTTTTTTTTAGGAATTTTTTATGTACATATTGAATTGTATAAAATATTATATTATATAAAATATAGATATAAAATTATATTATTTTTAGTTTTAATATTATTATTATTATTATTATTATTATTATTATTATTGTTATTATTATTACTATTATTGTTGTTGTTATTATTTATTTATTATTATTGTTGTTGTTATTATTAATTATTTATAATTAATAAAGTGTCAATTTGAATATTATATTATATTATTATTAATAGTAATATCAAAATATATTATTATTATTATTATATATTTATTATTATTATTCTTTATTTTTAATATATGGTCAATTTAGTAAATAACACATTAGAATTTTTGTTAAGAATGATTATCATGATGACACGTGGTTAGGGTTGCCATCATGACAACCTTCCATTTATATATATTAAGATTAAGATGGATCTAATTGTCACCCCTACTTGTTATGCTATTTATCACACATCCAAAGGCAAGCTCAAGTCTGAAACTAATGCCAGTCTATTAAGAAGATTGAAATTTAAATGTGTTAAACCATGGTGGTTAGTAAACTTTCAAGTGTGGTCTGTGCATACTTGTTATTGTTTCATGTCTTGAGAAGAAAATAAAAATACACTGAAAGTAAGGTAAAACTTGCTATCAATGAGATAACTTTTGTTTTTTAAAACTAGTTGTTACCTACTTAATACAACAAACAAGAAGAGCCATATATTAGTGTATAACATGTTGACTCATGAAGAGGCATATATTAACATTTGCCTCGTGTATGGATAATAACGTAGATAAAATAGTCATTATGTCAAACAAAAATACTTTTACTTCCGATACTTATATGATGACAATCAAAAGAATACTCAACCACATTACAGAGTTTTCAAAGCTAGCAAAAGAGTATAGAATTTGGCGACCCTGGAACAGAATATTGTGAAAACAACTTAGAATCTAATATAGCATAGCTATGACACATTCAACATAAAAAATAATTTAGATATTAATACAATCAAATCAAGCTAACATTGGGAATTCTCAGTTCATTTTTTAGAGTGGTTATTTATTGGTTACTTTCAAATACAACTCTAAGCACGTAGAACATAAGAATATGCATATTTTAAACCAGTCTAAAAATTCTTTTTCTCTTTGAAATTATGTGTTCCATTAAAGCAGAACATATCAAACACACAATACTAAGGTGCTTGAAGAGTTAAAAGTTTGACAGACTTGTAAATTGGATTATGTATTAGTACACGTTGAATTATTTTTGCCATGATACATTCGGCTTTTGTACTACGTACTGATGACGCACACTCTTTTCCGCTGCTTATATATATATATATATATATATATATATATATATATATATATATATATATATATATATATATATATATATATATATATATATATATGTCTTTTGTACTATTATTAGTATTGCACGCATATTATTCTAGACATGTACGTGTAGGGTGTTACAATACGTTTTTCTTATAGAGTAGAATATTAAATTTGTTTAGCATGAATTAGTATGTATATTTAGTGTTGGATTCAAAATTAGTATGTATTTTGGATTAGTTATATTATTTAGCTTAATATGTTTAAATTTTATATGTATGTGTTTTATTATTTTGATTTTTTAGAAGAGGTGGGTCAACAATCATGCGGGTTAATTAATGACTCGTCGGATCGACCACTAATCCAATGACCAAATGAATTGACCGGGTCAATCACCGGTCTGAGTTTTAAAACACTACAATTTTGTATCATCATTAATCTATTATTAATATAAAAAAATAATATACTACCAAAAATATTTAATTAGTCTAATTAAAATGGTTTAACAGCCTTTATGTTTAAAAAAATAGTTTAACAGCCTTATTTTATACCCTTAAATATAATTTTAACTAAATAATTATTTCATTTTTTAATTAATGCAATCCTCATTATTATTCTAATTTTTTTTTACATATTCCAAGTTCTTATTCCAATGTTAACCCCTAATTACTTTACAATACGTTTTCAATGTTAACCCCATTTCAATGTTAACCCCTAATTATTACATTCTAAACTAGCAGAATATTTGTGCGTACGTGCATTTGTTTTTAAAATGTAATAAAAGAAAGTCAAATTTATTTAATCAACAAATTTTATTTTTTTTGAATCAAGAAGGAATTTGTATTAATTCAAAAACGGTAAAAAAGTACATGGTGATCGCTAGGATCCAACCTTATCCACTCAAGACATAAGGAAATACTACATAAGAATCGTAGCTATATGCTTTTTAAGCTTATTCGTATACCAGCCCCTGTAAACTATATTTTCTTTGATAGAATCAACTATTTTTCTATGCACATTATGATTAAAATGACTTCGTTCCTATAAGCCCAAATCCCATACAGTGTCTCTGTATAGGCTAATTTGAGGAGCATTCCTTTCCAGCCTTTCCTGTTGGTACTCTGAATCAACCAGCGAATCTCATCATCCCACGACACAGGAATATGAGATACATGCAACCAATCAAACACCTGCGCCCATATCTGTATTGTAACCTCACAATTAAAGAATAAATGGTCCTGAGTTTCATCGCGGTTTCCACATAGGCTGCAACGAGTTTCTTGGATGAAACCGAATCTCGCCAATCTATCTTTTGTAGGTAAGCGACAGTGACACATTAACCAAAGGTGCATCACTGCCCTTGGTCTAGCACGGTTCCGCTGAATGAGGCAGCTCCACGGGACCACACCTGTCTTATCTGAAATCAGCATGTAAACCTGTTTCATCAAGAAGCTTCTCTCATGAACTAGCTTTTCCCATTCGGTGTGGAATAGATTAGCGGTCTTACGACTTTCCAGAATGTTTCTAATCAGCCAAGACCAATGGGGTTTAGTAACAACGACGAGGGGATCATTCTCCTTTATAAAATACATATGCACCCATTGTACCCACAAGTTATCTGCTTTACAACATAAATTCCAAAGGCATTTCATCATACATACTTCATTCCATTCAGCAAGATTTACAACATCAAGACCCCCTCGGTTTATGGGTTTGGATACCGTCTTCCATGCAACGGGGCTCTTCGATTTAATTTCACTTGTACCAGACCAGACGAATGATCGACAGATGCTTTCAATCTTCTTAAGCACAAATTTTGGAATAGGGAAACAAGCCATCCAATACTGAGTAGTTGCCACTGTCACACTTTTCACCAATTGTATCCGCCCAGCATAACTGAGTAGCCTAGATGTCCAACGATTGATCCTGCTAACTATTTTCTCAATTAGAGGCATATAATGATTAATAGTTAGCTTTTTACTAGTAAGAGGAACACCGAGATACTTCACCGGAAACTCATCCACACCAAACCCAGTAATGTTTCGGATGTAATTCTTCGTGTCTTCATCTATACTTCCAAAGAAAACTTTACACTTGCTGGGGTTAATAATCAGACCTGTATCACTGGAGAACTTGTTAATCACACCTATCATCTTTTCCACAGAGTTACGGTTTCCTCTACAAAACATCAACACGTCATCCGCAAACGTTAAGTGAGAACCAACAAATTTTATTATTTTTAAAAAAGATAACAAATTTATATGTTTTTTTTCGTATATATAAAATTTTTAAATGAACAATTTAATTTTTCAAATATACAAATACTTACGTGTCTATATATATATATATATATATATATATATATATATATATATATATATATATATATATATATATATATATTCACTACAAAAAATGTTCTCTGCAGCGACGTGGATTACACGTCGCAACGTGCAAAATCACGTGGCAACCAAAAAGTAGCGACGTGAGCATATATGTCGCAGGAGCACGCGTGGCAACATTGTAGCGACGTGGAGACCACGTCAGAAAGTAGCAACGTGACTCCCACGTCGCAACAGGATTACATAGGAAACAACCCACTGCACACACAGCAGGTGTGGCAGGTGTGGGGAAGTGTGTTTGTTGACCAATGTAGCGACGTGTTTCCCACATCGCTACATTAAATGCTTTTTTTTTTTAAAAAAATTATTCACGCTAGATTTGTTTTGTTTTATATATTTTATATAATTAATTAATATATAATAAAATATAATATATAATAAAATTTATATAATAAAATTTATATATAATAAAATTTATATAATAAAATTTATATAATAAAATCTATAAAATAAAATTTATATAATAAAATCTATAAAAACTAATTTATATAATAAATTTATATAAAATAAATTAATATAATAAACATTATATAATAAATTCAATTAAATAAAATTAAAAATTTAAAACTAATATTTTAATGAATTAAAATGTAGAATATTTTACATAAAAATAAATTTAAAACAAATAAAATACAAAATGTTTTTAAGAGGCATCATCCGGAAAATAATTATCCGGATTAAAATCATCAGCCACCCCGTCATATTCCTCCGGCTCTTGAGGAGGAGCATTACTGTAATTTCCTCCTCCTTGCATAAACCGTCTCATCTGCTCCTCCATCTCAGCTTGCTTCTTCATAATGCCCTCCATCTGTCGCGCATGCTGCTCCTCCATATCAGACTGCTTCTTCCGCATCATCTCGATCTGGGCCTCACTTTCGCGTCTCGCCAATTGCCTTACTAATTCAGTTTGTTCCTGTGTCAGATTTGGTTGACGCGATCCACCCTCTCCATCCTGAACTCTTTGGAACAGATTACGGTCACCAGATCTATAGTTGGACGCCAAATTTCCAGCCCCAAAAAAGCAACCATTAGGCCCTTTATCTTTAATAACCTCACACCAAATGTAGTGATCAACATCCGCGTTAAGCAGCTCCCCCTCTGCTGGCATGAATTGAGGATTATTTTCCAGAAAAATGGCAAGTCGTCTATCATATTCTTCCTGCACACATATTCAATAAAAAAATTAAGTTAAATATTTAAATGCATATTTAATGATACTAAATAAATATATACATATTATAAATTAAAATATATTAAAACGTTGCCACATGATTTTCACGCCACAACTTATGATTTGCCACATGATTTTCACGTGGCAAATTATCAATTGCCACATGAAATTCACATCACAAACTTTGTATCAATATAAAAAAAATAAACAACGTAAATTTCACTTACAAGATACATCCTCGTGCGCTCGTCGACAACACCTCCCGACCTCCACATCACAAACTTTATTTATATATTTATACATTTTCGTATATATATTTATACATGATCAAAAGATAATACTTAAGTATATAAAATTAAACTTATACAAAAAACAGAATATATAAAAATTTATATTAAACTTAGACTAAATAAATTTATTTAGTTATGAAAAACAGAATATATATATATATTAAACTTAGATATTCTGAAATAAATATACAGAATAAACTCACATCCACACATATAAATTAAAACCTAACTAACAAATATACATTAATTTATACAGAATAAACTCACATCCACACATATAAATTAACAAATATATAGAATAAATTTATATACTAAATTTATAAACTCACATCCACACATTTTTGTATATAAAAATTCATTTTCACAACTAAATAAATTTATTTCAGTATATCACAATAAAAATAAAATTAAAAAATTACTAAAATACCTCTTCTTCAAATCTCCTTCACTCTTGTAGTACCTCTTCTTCACAATTCTTCAATCTTCAATTCTTCAAAAAAAACCCTAAATTAAATTCAGAAATTTAAAAGTTCTTCAAAAATAAAATTATACAAATAAAAAATAAAATTAGTTACCTTTGATTGATATTTGAGAGAGAGTTGAGACAGCAATGGGGAAGAACAGGGGAGTGGGAGTTGGAGCAATGGATGGAGGAAGAAAGGGGAGGGGCGTTGGAGAAGAAGAAGTGAAACTGTTTTTGGTTTTGTTTCTGAAACACAAGTGTTTTGGTTTTTTGATAAAATATATAAGGACATCAGCGACGTGGTCTCCACGTCGCTACTTTGCCACGTGGTTTCCACGTCGCTACACTCAAACGATCATAATAATAATGACACACTCTGCCACATCTGTAAAAGTGGCAGAGTTATTTTCCTAAGTAATAGGTTGCGACGTGGGCCTAACGTCACTTCTAAAATTCAAAAAATTTCAAATCTCCCTCCAGCTACAACGTTAAAGTCTGTATTTTTTTTTATTTTTTACTTTTTAGTAGCGACGTGACTCACACGTCGCAACTGTTTTTAAAAAAAAGCAACCTCTGACACGTCTGATTATAACGTTGGATTGATTTTTTTATTATAAAAGTTTGTTGTGACGTTGGAAACACGTCGCAACTACACACGTGGAAAACACGCCGCTAATATATGTCGCAGGAGAACATATTTCTTGTAGTGATTATGCGAGTATGAGACGGGGTGAGACTAAGGTATCCGTACCTGCGTCCATACTCGTTTATTTTAGTGGATAATTATATGTGCTCATTTTATAGGTTTTTACCTTATTCGTTAATAGTCATTTTTGCGAGTGCTCATTGGGGATGAATTCAATTGTCATTCTTAGATGTTACTGTTAGGGTCAGATAGGAAATTTGATACTAATATTTTGAATTATATAAGTTAAAATTAGTGATAAGTGAAACACATTTTTGTATTTTCCCGTATATTAATTTTTTTTAAATATTATATCTTAAATTAAAAATATTAGTAACATTAATAATTAAAAAACAACACACCTTTTTTTCCATATTTGAACTCATAGATTGTTTTAAGTATATAAACAATAATATAAGTATGCCTTAAAAAACTAAATATATTTAATGCATAAATATAATTTTGTATATATTCAAATATTTGTATCAGCTATATATTTTCCCGTTTATAAGCTATATAAATGAAAAAACAAAAAAAAAAATTATATAACCAAGAAATTTTAATATTTTTAAAATTAAACATATTTTATTTATGTTTGAGGCATAAATATTATTCTTCCATATATATACAAATATTTGGATTAACAAAATATTTTCCCGTATGTAAATATTATTATTTGTATTTTTATTCATGTAATTTGTTTAATTTAAAAAGTATTTATTAATAAAGTAATAAAATAATTATATTAATATAATAATTTTGTTTTCGTGATCATAAAATAGTTATGAATTGTTTATATTAGCATATAATTTTAAAGTCAATTAATTAATTCATTACTTTTTTTTCTAGTATCTTTTTACTTATAAATATTTGCCTCAATTATTTCTTTAGTAGTAACATAAATAATTAAAAAATAACACTTTTTTTGTGTTACATTTAAGTATATTTATTTTTAAACTTAAAACATATAGAATGAACTTGACCCGTTAAAGTTTAAAATTTTAATATTTCAACCATTTTGTGATTATATAGATAAATGTATATTGATCATTGAGGAACTTAACCCATTAAAATTTTACTTACTTATTTATTTTTATCATTATAAATATTTTTTTCATAAATGTGAAAATATGATTAAAAATAATATTAATTGAAAACATAAAAATAGGATACTAATTGCAAACATTAAAATAGGATACTAATTGCAAACATTAAAATAGGATAATTGTGAAATGTGTTTCTATATTGATGTAATAATTTTATTTATATGAATAAGATATCATAAATTTGAAATTATATAGTTCTATAAATTAATATATTTAGTTGTTACAATATAAATATTAATCTAATTTATATATGTAATATATTTTTAAATGGATTATATATTTAGTGATATTTATTATTAATTATATAGATAAAATTTTCAGAATTAAAATTTCTTTTTTATAAGCAATTAAATTGATTGTTTAATAGTTTAAAAAATAAAGATGAATATCAAATTTAATTTAAATTATAAATTTATTTTTTAATTACACACCTGTAACACCCCATACATAACTGACTAGTATATTATGCATGAAACGTTAAAATTGATATTGAGTACATACAAAAGCTATAGTTATAGAAAGATCCATATAAAATACAACATGAAATAATAATAATAATTACAAAACATGTGTCTTCAATGGATCTTGCACAGCGGAATGTCAAAACCAACGAGGTCTTCGAGCCAACACCACTTCCAAGTCTTTAGTCCAAACCTGTTACTGACCAAACGCTACTAACTGCACCTGAAAAAAAATATAAGTTGATTGGGGTGAGATTACTAAATCTCAGTGAGTCCTCCTATCCTATGGGTCCTCTCGGTTCTACAGGGTACATGCATCAACAGAACCGAATCCACCATTGATCCGGGGTTCAACCTCACATCCGGTACAAGTACGGAGCAAACACATGAATCGTCCACCATAGGAGTCATCAAATCACAAGTACACAAATAGTACAACAAACACGTATGCAGACCCATACCCATGTACGGGGAATCCAGAAGTGGTAACAACCAAACTACCAAGGCTGCACACACACCCTCGGTGAGTAACCAAGTACCTGTCGTCAAGAAGACTCGCACAAGACCCATCGTTAGATGAAACAGATAGATCCTATGTGGCATTCCATCTGTGACGAGTTATAGCGGTGACGTTGCCTACACGGCGTCACGGCCTCATCATCATCCATACGCAATATGGTATCCACAAGTGCGAATACGCCTAATTGACTGTACAAGCCCATCCGGTTAGGAGCCTAGTGGTGTAGCCTACGTGGCACCACTATAGGTGAGTTATCCAAGTGATATCGCCTAATTGGCATCACAACTCCACCATACCAAGCACGCCGATGTATCACGCCTTTGGGAAACGCCCTGAAAGACCCCGCAGGTTGTCATACCCCAAATTTGTCCTGCCCTTTATTCCTAACTGGCTTAGGCTTTGCACATTCATGTACATACTCCATTAGGGCATTAACATGGATCATGCATCATTAACTAAAATAACAAAGCATGGGATCAATGATTTTGAAACGTTACGGTTTCATAAGGGTTTGAGGTGTACAGATCAAATAGCTCTGATTCATCTAGTTCTCCTTGGAGCATTGGAATGTGAAAACAGGGTTTGGATCCATGGTTATTGTGCTACAAGGCTATTTCCACCAAGATCAAACAGTTAGGGTTTATTTCCCTGTGGTTATCAAGAGATTAGAGCCTCTTAGATATGGTGTCTGAGATGGGTGTTCTAATTGAAGTTAAATGGGTTTCACGTTAAGAGGATTTTGGCTTTTATCATCAAGAAACATAAATTGTTGAGGGATGCGTGTGGGAAGCATGTTGGAATACGGATAGAAAATTTGAATGAGATAGTTTGAAAAATGGACATGATTAAGGTGCTTAAAAACCAATTTCTTTGGCATTGATTTGTTGTAACTGGAAATTATCCAAGAGTTTTACAAGAGTTATTCATGTAAAAGGAATGCATTCAAGAGCTTCAAATCCATTCAAATTCCCAGGCAGTTTCCCACCACTTTTTTCTAATCATCTAATGTCATCTCTCATATAGTCACCCATTCAAGTTCAAGAGATAATATCACATTATTACAAATCCTATACCAAAAGTCATTACAAGTCTTACTCATTACAAGTACATCATAAAAAGAAATTACAAAAAAGAGGTACATTTTATTTGCAATCAAGTTACAATTCCATTACAAAGGTCTTTAAGCCAATCAAAAGGGCTACTGTTTCTAAGTCTTCGACTTCGCCACCTCACATCACAACATGAATGCCTCGGAGACAAATAATGATCAAAGCTATGTTAGTAACTCCAATGTTCAAGAGAAAGATAAGTGGCCCTCTATTGAGAATCAATCAACAGTCTCTAACCATTAATCCTACAAAACAGAAGCGAAGAAAAATAAACTTCAGCCCTGCCGCATACCAAAACACCTTTGCATCAGTTCAGAAAAAAGAAAGAAATTAAACCCGGTAGCATACGCAAATACAAGCCAACACTACATGCACACAGTCAACATTCAAACTGGGTCCATTTGATACTACAGCATAATTTCAGAGAAGAAATAAAAGAAGAAGCACTTGACAAGTAACTGCTGAGGATCTTGCACTTGGCCTGTTGCTAACAGCATCCCGCAAAACATTCAACAAAACCAGTTCAGTCCCCATACGTTCAATCCAAACCCATCAATGAAAAACCAAGATTCAGCCCTGCATAAACCATAAGAAACTCCAGAACTGCAGCATACAAAACCATTTAAACTGACCCTGCATAAATTTAAACTCCAACTAACGGTTTCTCTTTTAATCAACCTATAACTACCAACTGTTTCTCTCCTAACCATAAACAGAAATTCAAACCTCTCCTAACCACCGTATAACCAACTTCAAACCACCTCATAACAGAAAAACTGAGTCATGTAACAAACTTCCAAACTAATAGCTAACTTTCCTAACAACCTAGTATAGTTACTAACCAATCCTAACAGAATTCAACAAAACTTCAGAAAATTCAGAAGAGAAATCAGTAACAAACTCACCTGAGGACCAGAGCTTCTCTTCATCTTCAAATGCTATAAAACAGATCTGGATTCTCTCTTCATTTTTCTCCCACCCTTCACCATTCGTTCTCAGATTCGCACTTCCACTCTCCACGATTTTTGTTCTCCATCTCCTTCATTCACTTTCAACTCTCACCTTCATCATAAACTCGCCACCATCCCTAACCTTCTTCTTCCAATCTTCAATCACCACCAAAATCTCCAATTCAATCCCCAGAAAATAAAAATACAGAAAAGATCAGAGAAGTTCATAACAGAAAAGAAGAAGGAGATTGAGAGAGAAAGAAGGGTAACAAACCTTTAACTGAACCGTAACAGAATCCATCAATTCTCTCTTCATCTTCAACGACCTTCTCAGAAAATCTCCAGCTTCCCTCTTCGATCTTCAACCCTCATACATCACCAGGAAACTCCTTGAAGTTCTCAAATGAATCTTCTCTTCAGCAGAAAGATCGGAAAATCTCCATAATAAGATTCTTCTCCAACCTGCGGAATTCGCCGCTTCATCCTCACATCATTGCTGCAAATCATCAATCTTCACCATCGCTATTCAATCGTCGGCCTTCATCTTTCTCCTCCACTCTGAAAATCACCGCTCTTCATCTTTCTCAACATCAACTTCAATCGCCGATCATCAACTCAGCTTCAACGCCGCCATAACCTTCGATAGAACAAGAATCCTCAAGAAATGAGCAAAATATCGAATCGGAGACGGTGAGCAGAGGAAACCGGGAAGTTCAAATCGGGGCTAAGAGTGAGAGTTACACGGAGAAAGCGAGTCCGAGAGAACTGAGAGATGAAATCAGAGGCGGAAGTTTGAATGGAGAGAGTAGATCGGTGAGGTCTTAGTGTGGTTCATGGCGGCAAACAGAGGCTCGCCGGAAAAGGAGGCACGGCCGCTGAGCTCGCGAGAGAAAGAGGAGAGTCTGAGGAAGAACGTGAGACATCAAAGGTCACAAGGTTAACCCTAAACCCCTTTTCTCCTTTTTCAATTTAATTCCTTTTTTTCATTTTTTATTTTTGATAAAAAAAAAATCTGAAATTGAAATCTGAGAACAAACCCCATGGGCCTTCAACGATTTGCTAGGCTCACCCCACTGTAGCCCATGCACCATCTCTTTTGGCTGAATCTGAAATAAAATCCACCAGACCAAATTGATCATACCCCCACTCTGGCCCAGCTCACACGTTTTTGTGTGTGTTTGAATAACAAAAAACTCTACTCGGGCCTCCTTCCTTTGGGCCCTGCGCCAGTTGCTATCTGCACACCCATTTTCAATTTACACCCCTGAACTCACATTTTTCTAGCTAGAATTAGACTTTCTTTTCCATTTTTTTTAGATAATAAAAAAAAACAATAAAAAACCATGCTTTGTTAAATAGATTTTAGAGTTAATTACTAGATGCTTTTAGGTCCGTTAACACTCTTTTAATCATAAAACCAATAAAATTTGTTAGACTTTCTAGGCCGCTTTTAGGAATCAATTTTAGTCTTTTTTGATTGGACATTTCTCACATTAAGAAACTCATAAAAATAGTAGAATCTCTAGTTTAATCTTGGCATTTAAATTCCTTTATAAAAACTCACAAAAAGAGTAGTATTTTTTTAGTTTAATTTTGCACTAATGCTTGAATTGTTTTGTACCATTTTCATGTTATTTTGCATAATTTTTGTGTGATTTTGCTACTTGTTTTTTGGCCACATTTTAGGCCTATTTTGTTAGTCATTTGTAGCTCCTTTTAGAATCTATTTCATTACCATGTTAACATTAGGATTTAGACTTGTATAGACAACTTAGACTAGAATTTAGGATTAGTTCCCTATTGCATTCTTTTTCTTTTCAACATTAAAACATTAATAAACGGAAGATGCGAATCACATTAAGCAAGTGATAGAGAAATGAGTGGGATTCATTCCCTAATCTATTTCTCAATCACTTAGTGACATAGAAGCGAGTGGGATTCATTCCCTAATCTGTTTCTCAAACACTACTTAATGGGAGAGAAATGAGTGGGATTCATTCCCTAATCTGTTTCTCAAACATTAATTAATGGGATAGAAATGAGTGGGATTCATTCCCTAATCTGTTTCTTGAACATTATATAATGGGATAGAAGTGAGTGGGATTCATTCCCTAATCTGCTTCTCGATCATTATACATTTTATGTGATTCGAATCGTGAAGTAAATTCCCTTAAAAAATACACAACCAAAAACACTTTAAAACACATAACAATGGTTCAGACTAAAGCAAAGTGGAGAAAGTGGTGAGTGGCCCGGTAGTGGGAACTGTTCATCACTCATCTACGTTAAAAGACACAAACCAATCATTTCTTTTCCTTTTGCCTCGTTGGCACCTAAGGGCAATGTCATTTCCGTTCGTACGCATCGTAGGTCGTCCCTTATGCAAGAACGTGAACGTTGACGCCGCCCAATAAAAAACACAAAAACAAACAGAAAATCTTTAGCCGAGCTACGGTAACTCTGATTCCTGAAAAGGATACGTAGGCAGCGGGGTAGGGCCCGTGCGAGTACAATTCTTTATTTTCCCTACATTTTGCATTCATTTCGCATTTAGACATAGACATAGTTAGACACCCTTTAGATAGAAACAAACATAGGTGGATACCATCGAGTACGATGGGCGCGAGGGGTGCTAATACCTTCCCCTCGCGTAACCGACTCCCGTACCTTGATTCTCTGGTCGCAAGACCCTGTTCCTTCCTTTTGTTAGGTTTTCTGATATTCCTTTCCCTTATGGGATAAATATATTGGTGGCGACTCTGTTCATTTTTCGCGAGCGTGCGACAGCTGGCGACTCTGCTGGGGACGTTGCTAGACCTGTTGCTGGTCCATCCTTAGTGAGTCGATCCTAGCCTGCGTTTGTTTGTTTATTTACTGGGTGTTTATTTGTTGTTATGTCTATACCTTGTATATATGTTTGCATGTTTACTTTTCTGCTTGCATATCATGTTTATTTCTGCTTGCACATCATGCATATGGATTATATTTTGTGTTCCTTGGGGTCTTCTGTTCTGTTTTGCAGGTTGGGTGGGATGTTCTATGAGGTAAAAGGCCCAATACCCAGGCCAGAGTGACACATAGGATACCTAGGATAGAGTGGATAGTCATGACGCCAACAGAATGTCAGGTTCTGTTGATTGCGATCATGAGACCCACGACCAGTCGAGGTTCAAATGAAATACCATTGTTGGCATGTATTTGCGACAATGATGGTGTTTCAGGAGAACTGATAACGCTGGAAGCCATTGACCTACCTTGACCTAGACTCACCTGTGAGTGGGGTGGGATATACATGACAGGTACCGTTGGTGACTATTCTGTTCTGTTGGTGACTATTGGTTTTCCTGGTATCCAAAAAGGCGTCGTACCTTTGATCCTGTGACATTTGACCTGTATCAGTTACTCAGAAGTTTGTATGGTGGTTACTAAGATTATATGGACCGTTGATCCCATGTTTTTGCATTGCATAACATCATTGCTTTATCCACTTCATTTATGAGGGATCCTAAAGTCTATTTCCAAAAAAAAAAAGGGAGAAAAAGAAAAAGGAAATAGAAAAGCGAAAAAGAAAAGAAAAGACATTCTATGCAAAAAAAAAGAGATAAAAAAAAGAAAGAAAGAAAATGAAAGATTGTGAAAAGACTTTAGGATCTCTCATAAATGAAACATTGCATTCATATTATCATGCATCTCATAGTTCTATCAGAAGCTTATTGGGGTCCTCTTTCAATCCAGATTTCTGCTTCATCAACAAATTTGACTTCCCTACATCTGTATCATACAAGGATTAATCAGAAGAGGATCATGGACCGTCTTGAACAAAATCAGGTTGAACTTCGTAAGGACATGGATACTATGGGGGAGAGGATGACCCAACTCTTGGAGACTCTCCATGTTGTTATTCAGGGACAAGAAGAGCTAAGACAAAGTGTTGCTAAGTTGGCTAATGGTACTCCGACCACTGTTGCTAATGGGGGGTCAAAACCTATGCTCGTGGAAATTCCTAATAAGGAGGATTCACATCATGAGAACGATTCTGAATTTGAAGCTTTCAAGTTCCCAATCGAGGAAAATGAGAGAAAATTTCATCTCCTGGAAGAAAGATTGAAAGCTTTAGAAGGTCGAAGCTCCTCAGGATTAAATGCTATTGATTTGTGCCTAGTGCCTGATATCAAGATTCCTGCTAAGTTCAAAATCCCCAGTTTTGAGAAATACAAGGGTACTACTTGTCCGATGAGTCACATCAAGGCATTTTGCAACAAGATGGCTCCGTATGCAGAAAATGACAAGCTTCTAATGCACTTCTTTCAGGATAGCCTCAATGGGGCATCCCTTGAATGGTATACACGACTTGAACGAACCCATGTCCGCACATGGGATGAACTAGCAGAGGCCTTTCTCAAGCATTACAAGTACAACAGTGACATGGCTCCTACTAGACTACAACTCCAAAGTTTAACTCAGAAGGTTGATGAGTCTTTTAAAGAGTATGCACAAAGGTGGAGAGAATTAGCTTCCAGAGTCCAACCTCCTCTTTTGGAACGAGAGCTTGTAGACATGTTCATGAATACTTTGAAAGATCCTTATCTGAACATGATGGTTGGATGCGCGTCCTCCGAATTCTCAAGTTTGGTTGTCGTAGGAGAACGAATTGAAAATGCCTTAAAGATGGGTAAGATTCAGGATATTGCTTATGTTTCTGAACTCACAGAAGAAGATAAAAGTGAAATAAATGCAGTTTCTGAGATCGCAGAAGAGGAAATCCCTGCTTATCCTCAAGTTCAGGTTCCTAACTATCAGATGGTACTAGTTTCTCCTGGCCAATATATTCCACAAGCCTTTGCCACCACTATCAATCAACAACCCCAGATGGTCCAACAACAACCGGTTCAGTATCTGCCACAAAAGCAATGTGCTCCACATCAACAAGGTCATCTGAATCAACGCCAACCTAGAAGTAATTTGGAACGAAGAAATGCTCCTTTGGACCAGATTCCTATGACATACACTAAACTTCTTCCATATCTAGTTCAAAGCTCATTGGTGGTTCCCAAATCTCTAAAGCCTCCACCACAACCGTTTCCACCTGGGTATGACCCTAATGTGCAATGTGGATATCACGCTGGATCAATGGGGCACTCAACTGAGGACTGCAATGCTTTCAAAGCCAAAGTACAACAGTTGATTGATGGGAGGCATATAACCCTTCAAGAAGGAAACATATGGGTGAATGGAATTCCTTTGCTCGAATAAATGCCTAGATTTCAGAAAGTCTCCAGAATCAACAAATTCTTTCCTCACAACATATAGCTTTTCTAAGTTTGACGGCCATGCAAGGTTCCTCCATGTTTGATGGTGATTACCGCTCTAGCAACTATGCTTGGGGCTCCCGCACGAGGGATAAGCAAGACGTACTCTTATCTTGAGCATTGCATCACTCGCATTGCTCGAATCCCTAAAGTGACACAAAATTTACAACTCTTGGGTGACTTTGTTGGAATTTTCTTTTGAAGTAACCTGAAGTGTTTGGAAGGAACTGCGGAAGGTATCCAAGATCAATAAGTCCAGACGGAGTCAAGCCTCTTCAACTATGGCAGTCATCAATTCATTTCTGCATTTTCATTTGTAATTTTCCTTGTTTTGTTAATTGTTACTGCCATGTAAAACTTGTTTGTTTTTTAATGAAAATAAAAATACATTGCATATGCTAGTTTCGAATCAATCCATTCGTGTTCACTCACATATTTATGTCTATCGATATCAAACTCTGGTTTAAGCAAAAAATATCAAAAGGAGAATGATGAAAAATAAAATGCAAAAATCTTTAATCATGTGCTTTTGAATAAAACCCCGCTGAGGATGTACAGGCATTGTTTCAAATCCCCAAACACTGGAGATATAAGGGAGATAGACCCTCGTTAACCCCTTTGAGCCTTGAAGTAGGAGTTTCTTTTCTATACCAAAGAAAAAACCCTCACATTTAACCCAGGGGCAGGGTAGCGTTCAATTAATCTGATCGAGCATTCAAAATCCATCAGGAGTGTACATCTGAGGATACAACAATGGTTATCTTTCAAAAGGTTGAGGAAATTCAACACTACAATGGTAATCCCTCGTCAATCAAAGAATGGGGCAGTCACAATCACCTCCCGCAAATCAAAGATTCAGGATCACACGACTTGTTCAAAAAAAAAAGGTGAATAAAAAAAAAAGAAAGAAAAGCCCGCTAAGTCAACAACTTGAAAACAAGTGACTTAGGCAAAAATTAGGGCATCCCGCTGGACTCCAAAATAAAATTCAAAAGAATTTGTCCAGGCAAAAGTTAGGGATACAAAAAAGCAAAGCAAAAGCGAAAAGCAAGGATTATAAAATAAAGATCCTCATCAAAAGAACAAAGTCGTGTGATCAGGCACCAAAAAAGAAAGTGAGTGACTGCCATGTCCGAGAAGACTTCATTGATTCCTCAATCATCTTAAACTCCTCTTGAAGGATGAACGCTCGTATCAGGTTAAGTTGAACTTAGGACTGAAGAACATCGCGAAGAATGGGTGGGTTAGGTTAGACTTTGAGCCTTAAATCCTTTCTTTTTAAAACCGTGAACCAGGCCACGTTACAACCCTTAAAAGACCTAATTGAAGCAGGGTTTATTTCAAAAGCAATTTATGTAAAACTGACTCCTAGATGTTGCTTACCATTTATGTTGATATCGATATGACAAATAATTCAAACACTGAATGTCACAACTTTGTTTTAATAACTTTTGATTTCGAAGCTAGCATAAGCATTGCATTAATACTAGCATCTCCAAAACAAATATCTTTTACTTGTGAATAAACACTTGACATCAAGGAAGATCAAACAATGAACAACTGCAGAAAAGTTGATCGATTCCTTGAGCCATTCACTCCAAAGGCTGATTACTCCAAGGGGCAAGTTGTGTGAAGACTCTGTCAACTGAGGCATCCATTCAAGTTTCCATCAATCTGGGGCAATCAAGTCGAGGAATCTCTTGGGTTCGACCAATCTGGGGCAGTTACGTCGAGATTTGGTAAATCTCTCCAAGGATCCTTCGGGGCAAATTCCTCCATAAGTCACGAAGCTTGGGGCACAATTCTGAGTTTTTTGTCGCTCCCCGACCATAGGAGTTTATTTCTCCTAGAAATTTGGTCTCTCCCCAAGCATAGGAGTTTATTTCTCCTGAGAGTTTGTTCCATTCCTCAGGCATAGGAGTTTATTTCTCCTAGGAGTTGATCTACTTCCCCAACCTGGTATCCTTATCTGAATTTCTCATCCTCAACGTGGTGAATCGAGGGAATCTCCTCAAAGTCACCATCCCCAAGCAGTTCAAGGTGTAGGGAAGGTCAAATGAAGTCACTTCCTCCCCAACAAAGCTGCATTCCAACCCTCAGTGCGGTTGCTAAAGATCTTTGGTACCGTAGGGTTTCCAACACCGATTCATATTGGTAGCCCAAGACAACGAGCAATGGACCCCAATGATCATGCTTCTCTATCACACCGACGCCTTTATTTGGCACTTTGCATATAGAATCCATTACATATAACATTGCATCTTCAAAAGCGTAGCATTTCCATTAAGGTGGATCATTACGCCATACAAAAATTCAAACATACATCAATGCATAAGCCAGTTTGTGTGTGCCCAAAAGGTACGAAGTAACATGTATACCCTCAGAAGAAGTGTCATCTTCTCTCTCCAGTGTGGATTAGACACAATGTCTTTCTTTGTCAGAATCGTTGTCTCCGAGGTTATTTCCAGCGTGCTGCGTGAAGATTAGAGTGCGAATGAGGGTGAGCGTTCAACCCATCTCATTTTTCAACCGTTTGAATAACCATACTTGGTGTGTGGCAATTCGAACGATTGCCACTCTTGATGAGTTACACCCCGCCTTGGGCCTGAGGGATTAATGTAATTCTTATGCTCCGCCAGCATCAACATCTCCGTGATTCTTCACTGTTTACCGATGTCTTTTGATCGAGTCTAGTCGTCACTAGTCTCCGTGGTCCCTTCCCCCGTATGGGAAAACTTTTCAGGTCCAACCCCCGTGTTATGGATCCTTTACCTTCAAACATTCGAACAATTTCAAAACCCAGTTCCCGTCCTGGTAATCATTTTCAAGTCCAGTTCCCGGCCTGGTAATCATTTTCCAAACCCAGTTCCCGTCCTGGTAATCATTCTTCAAAGTCCAATTCTCGCCTTGGCAAACTCTTCTCAAAGCCCAATTCTCGCATTGGCAAACTTTCTTCAAAGCTCAATTCTCGCATTGGCAAACTCTCTTCAAAGCCCAATTCTCGCATTGGCAAATTTTCTTCAAAGCCCAATTCCTGCCTTGGCAAACTTTTTCAAAGTCCAGTTCTCGCCCTGGCAAACTTTTTCAAAGTCCAGTTCTCGCCCTGGCAAACTTTTTCAAAGTCCAGTTCTCGCCCTGGCAAACTTTTTCAAAGTCCAGTTCTCGCCCTGGCAAACTTTTTCAAAGTCCAGTTCTCGCCCTGGCAAACTTTTTCAAAGTCCAGTTCTCGCCCTGGCAAACTTTTTCAAAGTCCAGTTCTCGCCCTGGCAAACTTTTTCAAAGCCCAATTCTCGCCTTGGCAAACCCTTTTTCAAAGTCCAGTCCTCGCCCTGGCAAATCATTTCCATCATTTTCAGTCCTCGTCTGATATCTTATGGTGAAGTCAGTTCTCGCCTGACAATCACCATTCATCCATAATTTCTTACTATAAAACCAATTCCCAATCCCCAGCAAGTCATTATTCTCTTTCCCCATTCAACCAAAACATCCATAAATCATTCCACCAGAAAACCAAAAATTTCTCTTCCCCCAGCAGATATCAAAACCAAGATGAAAAAATAAGGATAACACTTACACCATCTTTTCAGGACAAATTTCAGGTCTTTATATTTAATCTTCTTAAACCTTGAATGTTCGAAAAGCTAACGCCAATCTCACTTTCAGGTTTAAGACGATTAAATAGGGGCAGTTGTCATACCCCAAATTTGTCCTGCCCTTTATTCCTAACTGGCTTAGGCTTTGCACATTCATGTACATACTCCATTAGGGCATTAACATGGATCATGCATCATTAACTAAAATAACAAAGCATGGGATCAATGATTTTGAAACGTTACGGTTTCATAAGGGTTTGAGGTGTACAGATCAAATAGCTCTGATTCATCTAGTTCTCCTTGGAGCATTGGAATGTGAAAACAGGGTTTGGATCCATGGTTATTGTGCTACAAGGCTATTTCCACCAAGATCAAACAGTTAGGGTTTATTTCCCTGTGGTTATCAAGAGATTAGAGCCTCTTAGATATGGTGTCTGAGATGGGTGTTCTAATTGAAGTTAAATGGGTTTCACGTTAAGAGGATTTTGGCTTTTATCATCAAGAAACATAAATTGTTGAGGGATGCGTGTGGGAAGCATGTTGGAATACGGATAGAAAATTTGAATGAGATAGTTTGAAAAATGGACATGATTAAGGTGCTTAAAAACCAATTTCTTTGGCATTGATTTGTTGTAACTGGAAATTATCCAAGAGTTTTACAAGAGTTATTCATGTAAAAGGAATGCATTCAAGAGCTTCAAATCCATTCAAATTCCCAGGCAGTTTCCCACCACTTTTTTCTAATCATCTAATGTCATCTCTCATATAGTCACCCATTCAAGTTCAAGAGATAATATCACATTATTACAAATCCTATACCAAAAGTCATTACAAGTCTTACTCATTACAAGTACATCATAAAAAGAAATTACAAAAAAGAGGTACATTTTATTTGCAATCAAGTTACAATTCCATTACAAAGGTCTTTAAGCCAATCAAAAGGGCTACTGTTTCTAAGTCTTCGACTTCGCCACCTCACATCACAACATGAATGCCTCGGAGACAAATAATGATCAAAGCTATGTTAGTAACTCCAATGTTCAAGAGAAAGATAAGTGGCCCTCTATTGAGAATCAATCAACAGTCTCTAACCATTAATCCTACAAAACAGAAGCGAAGAAAAATAAACTTCAGCCCTGCCGCATACCAAAACACCTTTGCATCAGTTCAGAAAAAAGAAAGAAATTAAACCCGGTAGCATACGCAAATACAAGCCAACACTACATGCACACAGTCAACATTCAAACTGGGTCCATTTGATACTACAGCATAATTTCAGAGAAGAAATAAAAGAAGAAGCACTTGACAAGTAACTGCTGAGGATCTTGCACTTGGCCTGTTGCTAACAGCATCCCGCAAAACATTCAACAAAACCAGTTCAGTCCCCATACGTTCAATCCAAACCCATCAATGAAAAACCAAGATTCAGCCCTGCATAAACCATAAGAAACTCCAGAACTGCAGCATACAAAACCATTTAAACTGACCCTGCATAAATTTAAACTCCAACTAACGGTTTCTCTTTTAATCAACCTATAACTACCAACTGTTTCTCTCCTAACCATAAACAGAAATTCAAACCTCTCCTAACCACCGTATAACCAACTTCAAACCACCTCATAACAGAAAAACTGAGTCATGTAACAAACTTCCAAACTAATAGCTAACTTTCCTAACAACCTAGTATAGTTACTAACCAATCCTAACAGAATTCAACAAAACTTCAGAAAATTCAGAAGAGAAATCAGTAACAAACTCACCTGAGGACCAGAGCTTCTCTTCATCTTCAAATGCTATAAAACAGATCTGGATTCTCTCTTCATTTTTCTCCCACCCTTCACCATTCGTTCTCAGATTCGCACTTCCACTCTCCACGATTTTTGTTCTCCATCTCCTTCATTCACTTTCAACTCTCACCTTCATCATAAACTCGCCACCATCCCTAACCTTCTTCTTCCAATCTTCAATCACCACCAAAATCTCCAATTCAATCCCCAGAAAATAAAAATACAGAAAAGATCAGAGAAGTTCATAACAGAAAAGAAGAAGGAGATTGAGAGAGAAAGAAGGGTAACAAACCTTTAACTGAACCGTAACAGAATCCATCAATTCTCTCTTCATCTTCAACGACCTTCTCAGAAAATCTCCAGCTTCCCTCTTCGATCTTCAACCCTCATACATCACCAGGAAACTCCTTGAAGTTCTCAAATGAATCTTCTCTTCAGCAGAAAGATCGGAAAATCTCCATAATAAGATTCTTCTCCAACCTGCGGAATTCGCCGCTTCATCCTCACATCATTGCTGCAAATCATCAATCTTCACCATCGCTATTCAATCGTCGGCCTTCATCTTTCTCCTCCACTCTGAAAATCACCGCTCTTCATCTTTCTCAACATCAACTTCAATCGCCGATCATCAACTCAGCTTCAACGCCGCCATAACCTTCGATAGAACAAGAATCCTCAAGAAATGAGCAAAATATCGAATCGGAGACGGTGAGCAGAGGAAACCGGGAAGTTCAAATCGGGGCTAAGAGTGAGAGTTACACGGAGAAAGCGAGTCCGAGAGAACTGAGAGATGAAATCAGAGGCGGAAGTTTGAATGGAGAGAGTAGATCGGTGAGGTCTTAGTGTGGTTCATGGCGGCAAACAGAGGCTCGCCGGAAAAGGAGGCACGGCCGCTGAGCTCGCGAGAGAAAGAGGAGAGTCTGAGGAAGAACGTGAGACATCAAAGGTCACAAGGTTAACCCTAAACCCCTTTTCTCCTTTTTCAATTTAATTCCTTTTTTTCATTTTTTATTTTTGATAAAAAAAAATCTGAAATTGAAATCTGAGAACAAACCCCATGGGCCTTCAACGATTTGCTAGGCTCACCCCACTGTAGCCCATGCACCATCTCTTTTGGCTGAATCTGAAATAAAATCCACTAGACCAAATTGATCATACCCCCACTCTGGCCCAGCTCACACGTTTTTGTGTGTGTTTGAATAACAAAAATCTCTACTCGGGCCTCCTTCCTTTGGGCCCTGCGCCAGTTGCTATCTGCACACCCATTTTCAATTTACACCCCTGAACTCACATTTTTCTAGCTAGAATTAGACTTTCTTTTCCATTTTTTTTAGATAATAAAAAAATACAATAAAAAACCATGCTTTGTTAAATAGATTTTAGAGTTAATTACTAGATGCTTTTAGGTCCGTTAACACTCTTTTAATCATAAAACCAATAAAATTTGTTAGACTTTCTAGGCCGCTTTTAGGAATCAATTTTAGTCTTTTTTGATTGGACATTTCTCACATTAAGAAACTCATAAAAATAGTAGAATCTCTAGTTTAATCTTGGCATTTAAATTCCTTTATAAAAACTCACAAAAAGAGTAGTATTTTTTTAGTTTAATTTTGCACTAATGCTTGAATTGTTTTGTACCATTTTCATGTTATTTTGCATAATTTTTGTGTGATTTTGCTACTTGTTTTTTGGCCACATTTTAGGCCTATTTTGTTAGTCATTTGTAGCTCCTTTTAGAATCTATTCCATTACCATGTTAACATTAGGATTTAGACTTGTATAGACAACTTAGACTAGAATTTAGGATTAGTTCCCTATTGCATTCTTTTTCTTTTCAACATTAAAACATTAATAAACGGAAGATGCGAATCACATTAAGCAAGTGATAGAGAAATGAGTGGGATTCATTCCCTAATCTATTTCTCAATCACTTAGTGACATAGAAGCGAGTGGGATTCATTCCCTAATCTGTTTCTCAAACACTACTTAATGGGAGAGAAATGAGTGGGATTCATTCCCTAATCTGTTTCTCAAACATTAATTAATGGGATAGAAATGAGTGGGATTCATTCCCTAATCTGTTTCTTGAACATTATATAATGGGATAGAAGTGAGTGGGATTCATTCCCTAATCTGCTTCTCGATCATTATACATTTTATGTGATTCGAATCGTGAAGTAAATTCCCTTAAAAAATACACAACCAAAAACACTTTAAAACACATAACAATGGTTCAGACTAAAGCAAAGTGGAGAAAGTGGTGAGTGGCCCGGTAGTGGGAACTGTTCATCACTCATCTACGTTAAAAGACACAAACCAATCATTTCTTTTCCTTTTGCCTCGTTGGCACCTAAGGGCAATGTCATTTCCGTTCGTACGCATCGTAGGTCGTCCCTTATGCAAGAACGTGAACGTTGACGCCGCCCAATAAAAAACACAAAAACAAACAGAAAATCTTTAGCCGAGCTACGGTAACTCTGATTCCTGAAAAGGATACGTAGGCAGCGGGGTAGGGCCCGTGCGAGTACAATTCTTTATTTTCCCTACATTTTGCATTCATTTCGCATTTAGACATAGACATAGTTAGACACCCTTTAGATAGAAACAAACATAGGTGGATACCATCGAGTACGATGGGCGCGAGGGGTGCTAATACCTTCCCCTCGCGTAACCGACTCCCGTACCTTGATTCTCTGGTCGCAAGACCCTGTTCCTTCCTTTTGTTAGGTTTTCTGATATTCCTTTCCCTTATGGGATAAATATATTGGTGGCGACTCTGTTCATTTTTCGCGAGCGTGCGACACAGGTACATCGCAATGATAGCTCAGGTGTGCAAATCATACCAAGAACGCCAATGTATCACGCCTTTGGGAAACGCCCTGAAAGACCCCGCAGGTACATCGCAATGGTATCTCAGGTGTGTAAATCATACCAAGAACGCCAATGTATCACGCCTTTGGGAAACGCGCTGAAAGACCCCGCAGGTACATCGCAATGGTATCTTTGGAAACTAGTCCATACACAATGGTGCCTTACCACCTGGTATTGGCCCACTTCGATTCTAGCATACCACACGCATAACAAGCGTCAATCACACAATACAATCAAAGTCGATCGTTTAACCAAAACGACGGTGTCCACAGGTTCCATGTATCATACATAATGGCATAACATTTTCAAACATGGATATACTATTCATAGTAGCAATATGCATTATATTCAATGCATAACATAATAATTAATAACAATCGAAAGGACACAAATCCTCATGATAAATTGATATTCTGGTTTGGGGACCTATCTTATCAGATAGTACGTATTACTAGCTTTCCAACGATATAAAGTTTGCGCGAAACGGACTTACGACGCAAAAGTTATGAATTTCCGAAGTTTTGGAAAATCTGCCCAACAGCAATGTAACGGGTTACATGAATCATGTAACCGGTTACATCACTGTAAAACTGCGTTTTTCACCCTTTTTCACACATGTAACCGGTTACATCAACCATGTAACCGGTTACATCGCTGACAGACCCAAAAATTCTGCATTTTAAGGGTTCTAAACTAGTCTCAAATGTCCAACAATCAATCCGAGGCATCTCAACACAGTGCCAACGAATTGCATCAACTAAACACATTTAGGAACATTAACATGCAAGGATTAAAGCAATCAAACATAGCTAGCATCAATGATTCATAATTGCTCACAATCCCTAAACCCCAATTAGAAACCCCAACATGCAAAACCCCAAAGCTTCTATCTAAGGACTCACCTTGGATTAATAGAGGTTTAGATGGTGTTAATGCAGCCTTTGAACTTCCATTGATGCCAAAACTTCACCTCTAACATGATCAAACCCGTAACCAATCTTTGACACACATTCAGCATAACTGACACAACTTCAAGGTCAGTTTTCTCCTTCAAAACAGAAGCTATGAACACAAACCATAGGTGCAAATCAAAGAGAAATTCGTTAGCTTTCCAATGGGACCAGAATCGTTACGATCGGAGTTACGAGTTGAGAGATATACCTGATTTAGTGGAGCTGTACCAAGGGTTGCGAAAATGACTTTGATGAACATAAGCTCTTCTTTCTCCTCCATGCTCTTAAGCACTTTTCTAATAAATTCTGATTTTGGAATGGTCTACCACCAAACAATGCCTTAAGTCCTCATACAAGTGATGCCTATTGTCCAATTTGCCCCTTCAACTAATCTTTAATCACAACAATGCCATTTTGTTCATATCCAACCAAATCCCTTAAATTCTAACTAGTCCACTTGTTCTTATAATAATCCTAAGTAAATTAACATAAGCCAATACCAATGTGCCTTCTAATCATCACTTAACCAATTAAATGATAATTAGCTTGTGTCGGAGAATCGGGGTATTACATTCTCCCCCCCTTAAATTGAATTCGTCCTCGAATTCTTTCCGGTCACCACAGAAACAACGTGTCCAAATCTATACCAACCAGGGGATGAAATGTTCCTTACATTTCTCTTCAGATAATCTCACTACTCTGTCTGAGGGTCATTCCATACGAAGAGATATAATCTACCAAAATACTTGCATCCCACTATACATGCTCAGAAACTCTAATCCTCACGCAAACCATCTCTGTAGATACTTCGTCTTAACATACCCCTGAAAGGATTCTTCCACTTATGTCGATATCCTTCATTTCACTCTCTGGTGTGTTCACCCTCGTTCAACAAACATTACTGATTCACTCAGCTCCTTGAATTACCTCCCACTTGAGAATTACCACAACGTCGCTTTTGCGGTAACACTTCAAGTTATTCACCACTCGAGTCCATACAATGTCATTAGGTGATCTCCAAATTCCTTGGTCTTAACCTCTGGTTCCCAAAGTCTTAGGATGATTGTCCCAAATTTATCTTTACTTATACAACTGTTACCGTAAACCACGAAGGTGTAATCGTCTTGCAACTATCGCCTTTACATTCGACAACTTCGAACAAGATTCTACTGATAAGACGCGAAATTCAACAACTGACCTGTAACCATTGTACCCGTCTTCCTGTACAATCATAGTACACAAGGCATAACCACAAAGAACTTGCGCCAACTGAATGTCCTCTCTAGCCTTCAGCATTTCGACGGTCTGATACTCAGTCCAACCCTTGTGACTTGCAAGCTAAACTGATGACCTACGAACATCGGACCGCATGCCATCCACAAAAATGTATTCCCAAGCTGGTCCATTGTCAACACCTCTCGAGTTATGGTGATCCTTGAGAAACTAGAACGAACGAAACGCTGCTTCGACAATTTCCCTTAGGAAGATACTTTCATCCCAACGTAAAATCCCAAAAATAGTCCGTTCGTTCCTACCTCGGACTTATCTGATTCTTCCTTGATCCGTTGCGCTACTCTGATTCCAACAAGTCACACACCTTGAAATCCTCTGAGTCATGTTATATCCATAATTCACTTAGTTCCCATTAATACACAATAATTCCTTATCTACAGTCGTCCAATTACAACACGTGCCAGAACTCTATATACATCCATCATCGACTACTACTCTTTGAAGTTGCGTACTTTCCAGAATCAAGCTTCTACTTACTCTGCCATTCCATATAGTTCATCTACCACAACTTAGGTACACGTTTCATCCTCAGGACATTGAAACCCAAACACTCACTGACTTAGAGGTTCGTCCTTGTCACTGATTTCCACAGTGTACATCTGCTATGTTTTTCCTTCCAACAAATCTTTGTTGCTCAACCGGTATGTCGAACCCTTCACGACGTACTGCAGCTCATGATAACTCTAGCAGTTTTACACAACTTCTACCCAACCATACACCTTCATTCTCTTAGTGTGGTATCACCTCTGATAACTCGTGCGACTTACTGATATAACGATCCTCCCATAGCCACACTCCATTCACACAGTCATCTAATGTCTGTTCTACCTCTGACCTAAACTGAACTGACTTCCTCGGCACCTGCATCCTTCATTGTAGTGCTTCCAACGGTCTGAGTGTAGCCACAATGAAAGAAATTGCACCTTGTACTTCGAACATCTCTCTTATAAACTCCTTAGCAGTTCTCAAACAAAAATGTCCATGCCTTACCAAGATTAACACTTCTCCTTCAGAGTATCTAGCAATACCTTACCGGACACATCACACATCAAGCCGATCCAAGATACAACTTGCATATTCCATCACCGGTCGCCAATGGTACATGATATCCACTCACTATGTTGACCAGGATATCATGACCGCACATGAGTCTCACTCTAGACACTCATGCAAGATTTCCAACTTAACACTTCACGCAACAAGAACATCCCCAAGGTACAATCGGATACTAACTCACGCGATCACGATCACTCAGAGTCTCCATAAGTATAGTATTGGTTCTTGATCCATCACATCATCGCCTGTCTAGTTATTCCTCTACTATCGAGCGCGGCGTATGGATCCTCATCCCACATACTTTATGAGAGTCTGGATTTGTGTCTCACGAGTGCCAAATCAGAATTCTACCTTGAGCTTCCGATCACCTTTGTCCCACACATGTCGGAAAAAGGATTACTCACGCATCTTGTGCACGATAGCGATACTGTGGCATTATACCCGTCTGGTAGTACCAACATGGTGGTCCAACTCCGAGGCCATGTATCTAGGTAACCTACCTCAGTGGCGTATAATGATCTCCACGCGTATCCTAAAGTCACAACCGACAAGTGTCTGAACAGCCTCCAATAGGTTCATCGTTCCTCAAATCCTTCGAATCACACTACTCAGGATGCTAAAACCTGAGAGTGCTACACTTCAAGGTTCACTTACTTGGAAAGCCAAAACTCCAAGCACGAAGATTTGAAGTTCAACTTCGGATTACCATGCAGTGGGCGTACCCACTCGTCCCACGCATGCATGAGATTCCAAGGACAATTCAGTCCAGATAGGAATACTATGGTTCCTAACAACCAACATAACTGCGATCATCCTACTGACGTTCCGGATAGATCTTAGTTCTTACTCGCTTGAACGCCCAACGCCAAGCGTAGTTCTATGGCTTCACTCGGGGTCAGACAAACAACAACTAACAAGAACTTAGGTCACTGCATTTCACGCTTCTACATCATTTCATATTCCATCTAGCGTAGTTCTAGAACTTAAATACAAAATGATAAGAACGGAAATGCATGCCCTCTTCCACCGACAAGGTATTCAAGCTTCGCCAATCTTAAGTTACCACACTCATACATTCCACCAACATCTACTAGGTAACTACTCTCGCTTAGGGTACTTCAAGTTGGATCAGGATCTAATACTTCATCCATCCAATTACTGTCCGTACCAGCGCAATTAGAAAGGTCTAACTCTTCTGTCCGTATTTCCAGAGGCCATTCTGTCCTATCAGCTCATCAGTCGCACTTAACACCGGCAGCATCATCATTACTGAATCCTACTAATTCACAGCTCAACACCTTCGGAGAATCTTACTTTACAAGGCTCCTACTCAATATTATTTGGATTTCCCTTGCTATTACCAAGACTTAGAGAAAGCTTCACTTCGTTCAGTCAAAATCCTGGGGGTTTTAGCTGCCTCAATCCACACCTTGACAGTTTAGGTATCACTACTTCGTGTCGAACGCTCTCCTTAAGCTTGACGACTCCAATATCCCTCCTACTTACATCGTTCAATAAATCCAACTTCCATATACAATTCACCACCCAACCGATCCTTGCTACTTGGGTTCACGACCTTACAGGTATCGAGTCCTCGTGGCGGCTCTGCCGTAATCCTACTGTCTCACACTCAGTCGATGAGTTGATCAAGTTCAACAACTGAATGAGATGTCAGTAAAATCAGGCTGGCAACGCACACTTGAGAGGAGGAAAAGAATTGCTAGTGATTGAAGGATAGAAAAACACTTAGAAAGGGGGGGGTTTGAATAAGTGTAGCTTTAAAAACTTGACAGATAAAAATAAATTGCACAGTTATTTTTATCCTGGTTCGTTGTTAACTAAACTACTCCAGTCCACCCCCGCAGAGATGATTTACCTCAACTGAGGATTTAATCCACTAATCGCACGGATTACAATGGTTCTCCACTTAGTCAGCAACTAAGTCTTCCAGAGTCTTCTGATCACACACTGATCACTCCAGGAACAACTGCTTAGATACCCTCTAAGACTTTCTAGAGTATACTGATCCATACGATCACTCTAGTTACAACCTGCTTAGATAACCTCTAAGACTTCCTAGAGTATTCTGATCCACACGATCACTCTAGTTCCTTACAACTTAATGTAATCAATTCTAAGAGTATTACAATTGCTTCTTAAAAGCTATAATCACAAACTGTGATATTTCTCTTAACGTTTAAGCTTAATCTCACTAATATATTACAACAGCAATGTAGTGAGCTTTGATGAAGATGAAGATTCTGAGCTTTGAGTAGAACAGAGTTTCAGCAAGTTAATATGAGTTGTTTTGTTCAGAATCGTTAACCTTGCTTCTCATCAGAACTTCATATTTATAGGCGTTGGAGAAGATGACCGTTGAGTGCATTTAATGCTTTGCGTGTTCCGTACAGCATCGCATTTAATGTTATACGCTTTTGTCAACTACCTCGAGCCTTGTTCACGCTGTGTCTACTGACGTTGCCTTTAATAGCTTTTAACGTTCCTTTTGTCAGTCAGCGTAGCTTGCCACTTGTACTTCCTTCTGATCTGATGTTTGTGAATACAACGTTTGAATATCATCAGAGTCAAACAGCTTGGTGCAAAGCATCTTCTGATCTTCTGACCTTGAAGTGCTTCTGTGCGTGATACCATCAGAACTTCAGTGCTTCTGATCTCATGTTCTTCTGATGCTTCCATAGACCCATGTTCTGATTCTGCTTCGACCATCTTCTGATGTCTTGCCAGACCATGTTCTGATGTTGCATGCTGAACCCTTTGAGACAAAGCTTCTGAGCGCTGAATTATGCATACTCTTTATATATTTCCTGAAAAGGAAATTGCATTGGATTAGAGTACCATATTATCTTAAGCAAAATTCATATTATTGTTATCATCAAAACTAAGATAATTGATCAGAACAAATCTTGTTCTAACAATCTCCCCCTTTTTGATGATGACAAAAACATATATAAATGATATGAATTTGCGATCAGAAAGAGCAGACGGCAAAAGACAAATTACACAGCTATAGCATAAGCATATGAATATGTCTCCCCCTGAGATTAACAATCTCCCCCTGAGATAAATAATCTCCCCCTGAAATAAATACTCGAAGAACTTTAATAAAAGACTTCCCTGATTATTTCGGTAGAGACGATCACATAAGCTTCTGTCTTCAGAGAATTCATAGCTTCTGACTTCTGCTTCCATTGGACAGCTTCAGAACTAGAATTTCTTTAGATCCCTAGAACACTCACAGCTTCTGATTCCTGCTTCCATCTAGGACAGCTTCAGAACTTGAATTTCTTTGATCTTCAGAATATTCACAGCTTCTGATTTCTGCTTCCATTTAGGACAGCTTCAGAACTTGAATTTCTTTGATCTTCAGAACATTCACAGCTTCTGATTTCTGCTTCCATTTAGGACAGCTTCAGAACTTGAGTTTTCTGGATCTTTAGAACATTCACAGCTTCTGATTTCTGCTTCCCTCGGATAGCTTCAGAGCTTTGAATTTCTACCAACATCACTTCATGCTAGATTTGTATCAGAACATTGTTGAATGTACCAGAGCATCATCAGAGCATCTCTACATCCTGAAATGTTACAGAACAAAAACTAAACAACAAAAGTCAGCATGAACGAGTCAGAACATAAAATGTATATTAGAACACATGATATGTATCAGAGCCATATAGGCTAAAATAATGTATCAGAGCAAATAGAATTTTGTCAGAGCAAATAGACAAATATGGATCAAATTCTATTATCAGTGCTTCTGATTCATTCTTCTTTCTTGCTTCTGATTTCTGAAGCTTGACAGCACTTAGCTTGCTTCAGTTTCCATGAGCTTATTCTTTTTACAGAATAACACTTCTTATGGTTTTGCTTCTTGTGTTTGCTTTGAAGATTCTCTTCACTTCTTTATACCTGCAAAACACTTAAACCATATAGAACTTATACCTGCAAAACACTTAAACCATATAGAACTTGCAGTTCTTGTTAGTAAATGTGTGGGAGCTTTACCCAGCAACTGATAGATTAATCAAATCATTTATCATTTATCTTCTCCCCCTTTTTGTCATATCATCAAAAAGAATATTTCAAAAAGATTCAGATGAAAAGCAACGACAAATAAAATCACTGGAATGTAAAAACAAAGAAACTTTTCATTGATAATCAAAAGATATTACAAAAGGTTCTTATGTTTAACAAGATGAGAAACATTCCTAGCAAATACATAAAAAGTCATCCCAAGAGGAAATGACTACAAAAATTAAAAACAAAACCCTAGCAAGACACATTCTGTGTCAACCCATCAAGAATCCCTGTGGTCTTCTTGTCTTCCAGACTAGAACCTCCACTGTAGGAGAGATCCAAGAGACCAAAGAGGAAGAGAGGGACAGTTCACAGACAGAGAACTGCTGTTGCAAACGGGGCTTTCTCTTAACATAGAAGTTAAGAATATCATTCTTAACCTCTTCCCATAACTCAAGAAAGTCTTCTGTCTTTGGATGAAAGTTGATAACAACATCAAAGAAGAGGTCTGACTTGAGAGGTATTAGGAGAGCCATCCCGAGCATGATTAAGAGATCCAGACAAAGGATTCAAGATGAACGCTAGGTTTGAACTAGGAGAGAGAGAGAAAAAAACTTGATGAGGAATGCAAAGAGATAGAGAAAGAAAACAAAGACAGAGTGCAATAGAGAAAATATAAGAGGGAAGGAGAAGCGTTTGAAGAGTATTTAAAAGAAAATAAAATGAAACAAATGATGGATAGCATTTAATGTTACGTGACATGAGGAGAGATAATAAAGACAAATGAGGTGACTAGCACAGTTACCTGTGGTCGGCGTCCCTTCAACTGCACGCGCGCTTATCCATGAACAGTAACGACAGGTTTACCATCCCGAGATAAAACGTTACAGCTGTTTTGCTTTAAAAGAGGTTCTGAATCAACTTAGACAATGAAACGTTAGTAATAACCGAATCATAATTTCTAAAAGATTTCAATCAGAACTTCTGATTAAAAAAATCACATTCATTTCAGAAGATACTCATACGTAAGAACTTCTCATCTTCTCATTCTGGGCATAAATCCATACTGATGTTCTTCAGAATGAACTTAAACCTATCTTCAGCCAGGGGTTTTGTAAGTATATCAGCCCATTGATGGTCTGTATCCACAAAGTTTAAAGATATAACACCCTTCTGAACATAGTCCCTTATGAAATGATGTTTAATCTCAATATGTTTAGCCTTTGAATGAAGAATAGGATTCTTAGATAAACATATAGCAGAAGTATTATCACAGAATATAGGAATGTTACTCTCATATATCTGATAATCTTCTAACTGACTCTTCATCCAGAGCATCTGTGTACTGCAACCAGCAGCAGCGACATATTCTGCTTCTGTTGTTGATAGAGCAATAGTTGCTTGCTTCTTGCTATACCATGAGATCAAATGACTTCCAAGAAATTGGCAACTTCCTGAAGTACTCTTTCTTTCAATTCTGTCTCCAGCATAGTCAGCATCGCAGAATCCTACTAAGTTGTATTCTTTAGATTTTCTGTAAACTAAGCCAACATTAGTAGTACCTTTCAGATACCTTAGAATTCTCTTAACAGCAGTTAAATGAGATTCTCTAGGATCTGATTGGAATCTAGCACACAAACAAACACTGAACAGAATGTCAGGTCTAGAAGCAGTCAAATATAGAAGAGATCCAATCATACCTCTGTATAACTTCTGATCTACCTTCTTACTTACCTCATCCTTACCTAGGATGCATGTTGGATGCATAGGAGTTTTGGCTTCTTTGCAGTCTAGAAGATTAAACTTCTTCAGAAGTTCCTTCACATACTTGGATTGGTGAACATACGTTCCTTCTGATGTTTGATTTATTTGTATTCCAAGGAAATACTTGAGTTCTCCCATCATGCTCATTTCAAACTCAGCCTGCATAGACTCAGCAAACTCCTTTCCAAGTGTAGCATTAGATGTTCCAAAAATAATATCATCTACATATATTTGACAAATTAAAATATCCCTTTTAAAGGTTTTACAAAAGAGAGTAGTGTCCACTTTTCCTCTAGTGAAACCATTATCCAGAAGGAAAGAACTTAAGCGTTCATACCAATCTCTGGGAGCTTGTTTCAATCCATACAACGATTTCTTTAGTTTAAAAACATGATTAGGAGACATAGAGTCTTCAAAACCTGGAGGTTGATGGACATAAACTTCTTCATCTATATAACCATTTAAGAAGGCACTCTTAACATCCATCTGATAGAGAGTGATGTTATGTTGAGTGGCAAATGAAATTAATAGACGAATAGACTCTAACCTGGCCACTGGTGCAAAGGTTTCTGTATAGTCAATCCCTTCTTGCTGACTATAACCCTGAGCCACCAGTCTGGCTTTGTTCCTTACCACTTCACCTTTCTCACTGAGCTTGTTTCTGAAGACCCATTTTGTACCGATTATATTGAATCCATCTGGTCTAGGAACAAGATCCCAAACATCATTCCTTGTAAACTGATTCAGTTCTTCTTGCATAGCAATTATCCAGTCTGGATCTTCTAGAGCATGATCAACAGAAGTTGGCTCGATCAAAGATACAAGACCTAATTGACAGTCTGCATTGTTCTTAAGGAATGCTCTTGTTCTTATTGGATCATCCTTCTTTCCAAGAATGACATCTTCTGAATGACCAGAAATGAGTCTGGATGATCTTCTGACAGATGGTTCTTCAGAAATGCTTAGATTCTCCAGAGAAGCTGATACTTGATCTTCAGATTCTTTGCTTCTGAGAAGCTCTGCTTCTGATGCGTTGCTTCTTGGCTCAACAACTTCTGATATGTCAATATCACAATCTGCAAAATTATCAAACTGCTTTGGTTTTTCAGAACCAAGCTTATCATCAAACCTGATATTGATTGATTCTTCCACAATCAATGTTTCAGTATTGTATACTCTGTAGCCTTTTGAGCGTTCAGAATATCCAAGAAGGAAACATTTTTGTGCTTTGGAATCAAACTTACCAAGATGATCTTTAGTGTTCAGAATAAAGCATACACATCCAAAAGGATGGAAATATGAAATGTTGGGCTTTTTATTCTTCCACAATTCATAAGGAGTCTTATTTAGAATAGGTCTGATAGAGATTCTATTCTGAATATAGCATGCAGTGTTTATTGCTTCTGCCCAGAAAATGCTTAGCCATATTGGTTTCATTGATCATGGTTCTGGCCATTTCTTGCAGAGTCCTATTCTTTCGTTCTACAACTCCATTTTGCTGTGGAGTTCTAGGACAAGAGAAATCATGGGCAATACCATTTTCTTTGAAGAATTCTTCAAAGGATCTGTTCTCAAATTCACCACCATGATCACTTCTAACCTTTATGATTTTACACTCTTTTTCAGATTGAATCTGAATGCAGAAATCAAAGAACACTAAATGAGACTCATCCTTGTGTTTCAAGAATTTTACCCACGTCCAGCGGCTATAATCATCTACGATGACTAATCCATATTTCTTCCCTCTGACAGATGCTGTTTTGACTGGGCCAAACAGATCAATGTGCAAGAGTTCTAATGGCCTTGAGGTAGAAACAACATTCTTGGACTTGAATGCAGGTTTGGAGAACTTGCCCTTCTGACATGCTTCACAAAGAGCATCTGATTTGAATTTCAGATTAGGGAGTCCTCTGACAAGATCCAGTTTGTTAATCTGAGAAATCTTTCTCAAACTAGCATGACCTAATCTTCTGTGCCAGACCCACTGCTCTTCAGAAACAGACATAAGACAAGTCACCTTCTGACTCATAAGATCTTACAGATCTGTCTTATAAATGTTGTTCTTCCTCTTGCCTGTAAATAGGATTGAGCCATCCTTCTGATTTACAGCCTTGCAAGACTTTTGATTAAAGATTATATCATAACCATTGTCACTCAATTGACTGATAGATAAGAGGTTATGTGTTAATCCTTCTACAAGAAGTACATTAGAAATGGAAGGAGAGTTACCAGACTTTATAGTTCCAGAGCCAATTATCTTGCCCTTCTGATCTCCTCCAAACTTGACTTCTCCTCCAGACTTAAGCACCAGGTCTTGGAACATAGACCTTCTTCCTGTCATGTGTCGTGAGCATCCAGAGTCCAGGTACCATGACATGTTGTGCTTTGTCCTTTTTGCAGCCAAGGATATCTGCAATAGGAATAATCTTATCCTTAGGTACCCACATTTTCTTGGGTCCTTTCTTGTTAGATTTTCTCAAGTTCTGATTGAACTTGGGTTTAACATTGTAAGCAATAGGAGGAACAACATGATAATTTTTAATGTGAGTTTCATGATATTTCCTAGATTGTGTCACATGCTTTTTGGTGTGTGTTATGTGAAAACTTTGAGCATGTGAAGTGTGCCTAATATCATGGGAGTGGCCATACTTGAACTGATCATACAATGGCTTGTATGTGAATTTCATTTCATCAACAGGTTCAAGTTTGTATGGCGTTTCACCCTCAAAACCAATGCCGACTCTTTTGTTTCCAGACACAGCATATATCATAGAAGCTAGCTGACTTCTGCCAATACTTCTAGATAAGAACTTCCTGAAACTTAAATCATATTCTTTCAGAATATGGTTTAGACTAGGAGTGGATTTTTCTGAATCAGAAGGAGATTCAACATTATTGGATAATTTTAAAAGTTTTTCTTTTAATTCAGAATTCTCCAACTCAAGCTTCTTTGTTTCAAATTCAAATAGCTTTTTCAGCTTTTTGTATTTGAGACTAATCTGAGACTTGAATTCCAGAAGTTCTGTTAGACCGGAAACTAACTCATCTCTAGTAAGTTCAGAAAATACCTCTTCAGAATCTGATTCTGATGTAGATTCTGATCCGTCATCTTCTGTCGCCATCAGCGCACAGTTAGCCTGCTCATCTTCAGAGTCTGAATCATCTTCTGACTCATCCCAAGTTGCCATAAGACCTTTCTTCTTATGAAACTTCTTCTTGGGATTTTCCTTCTGAAGTTTTGGACATTCATTCTTGAAGTGTCCAGGCTCATTGCATTCATAGCACATGACCTTCTTCTTGTCAAATCTTCTGTCATCAGAAGATTCTCCACGTTCAAATTTCTTTGAACTTCTGACGCCTCTGAACTTCCTTTGCTTGTTCTTCCAGAGTTGATTTAGCCTTCTGGAGATCAAGGACAGTTCATCTTCTTCTTCAGATTCTGATTCTTCAGGATCTTCTTCTCTAGCCTGAAAAGCGTTAGTGCATTTCTTGATATTGGATTTTAATGCAATAGACTTACCTTTCTTTTGAGGCTCATTTGCATCCAGCTCTATTTCATGGCTTCTCAAGGCACTGATAAGCTCTTCCAGAGAAACTTCATTCAGATTCTTTGCAATCTTGAATGCAGTCACCATAGGACCCCATCTTCTGGGTAAGCTTCTGATGATCTTCTTTACGTGATCAGCCTTGGTGTATCCCTTGTCAAGAACTCTCAATCCAGCAGTAAGAGTTTGAAATCTTGAAAACATCTTTTCAATGTCTTCATCATCCTCCATCTTGAAGGCTTCATACTTCTGGATTAAAGCGAGAGCTTTAGTCTCCTTGACTTGAGCATTTCCTTCATGAGTCATTTTCAAGGACTCATATATGTCATAGGCCATTTCCCTGTTAGATATCTTCTCATACTCAGCATGAGAGATAGCATTCAGCAAAACAGTTATGCATTTATGATGATTCCTGAAAAGCTTCTTCTGATCATCGTTCATTTCTTGCCTTGTCAGCTTTACGCCACTGGCATTTACCGGATGTTTGTAACCATCCATCAGAAGATCCCATAGATCACCATCTAGACCAAGAAAGTAACTTTCCAGTTTATCTTTCCAGTATTCAAAGTTTTCACCATCAAATACCGGCGGTCTAGTATAACCATTGTTACCGTTGTGTTGCTCAGCAGAGCCAGATGTAGATGTAGACTTTGCAGTTTCATCAGCCATCTTTTACTGAAGCGTTTTTCTCTTCCTGAATCTTTTCTAAACACGGTTAAGTGCTTGCACCTTAGAACCAGGCTCTGATACCAATTGAAGGATAGAAAAACACTTAGAAAGGGGGGGTTTGAATAAGTGTAGCTTTAAAAACTTGACAGATAAAAATAAATTGCACAGTTATTTTTATCCTGGTTCGTTGTTAACTAAACTACTCCAGTCCACCCCCGCAGAGATGATTTACCTCAACTGAGGATTTAATCCACTAATCGCACGGATTACAATGGTTCTCCACTTAGTCAGCAACTAAGTCTTCCAGAGTCTTCTGATCACACACTGATCACTCCAGGAACAACTGCTTAGATACCCTCTAAGACTTTCTAGAGTATACTGATCCACACGATCACTCTAGTTACAACCTGCTTAGATAACCTCTAAGACTTCCTAGAGTATTCTGATCCACACGATCACTCTAGTTCCTTACAACTTAATGTAATCAATTCTAAGAGTATTACAATTGCTTCTTAAAAGCTATAATCACAAACTGTGATATTTCTCTTAACGTTTAAGCTTAATCTCACTAATATATTACAACAGCAATGTAGTGAGCTTTGATGAAGATGAAGATTCTGAGCTTTGAGTAGAACAGAGTTTCAGCAAGTTAATATGAGTTGTTTTGTTCAGAATCGTTAATCTTGCTTCTCATCAGAACTTCATATTTATAGGCGTTGGAGAAGATGACCGTTGAGTGCATTTAATGCTTTGCGTGTTCCGTACAGCATCGCATTTAATGTTATACGCTTTTGTCAACTACCTCGAGCCTTGTTCACGCTGTGTCTACTGACGTTGCCTTTAATAGCTTTTAACGTTCCTTTTGTCAGTCAGCGTAGCTTGCCACTTGTACTTCCTTCTGATCTGATGTTTGTGAATACAACGTTTGAATATCATCAGAGTCAAACAGCTTGGTGCAAAGCATCTTCTGATCTTCTGACCTTGAAGTGCTTCTGTGCGTGATACCATCAGAACTTCAGTGCTTCTGATCTCATGTTCTTCTGATGCTTCCATAGACCCATGTTCTGATTCTGCTTCGACCATCTTCTGATGTCTTGCCAGACCATGTTCTGATGTTGCATGCTGAACCCTTTAAGACAAAGCTTCTGAGCGTTGAATTATGCATACTCTTTATATATTTCCTGAAAAGGAAATTGCATTGGATTAGAGTACCATATTATCTTAAGCAAAATTCATATTATTGTTATCATCAAAACTAAGATAATTGATCAGAACAAATCTTGTTCTAACAGTGATGTCTCATGGCTCAGCCGAGAATCGACCTGCTCTGATACCAACTGTAACACCCCATACATAACTGACTAGTATATTATGCATGAAACGTTAAAATTGATATTGAGTACATACAAAAGCTATAGTTATAGAAAGATCCATATAAAATACAACATGAAATAATAATAATAATTACAAAACATGTGTCTTCAATGGATCTTGCACAGCGGAATGTCAAAACCAACGAGGTCTTCGAGCCAACACCACTTCCAAGTCTTTAGTCCAAACCTGTTACTGACCAAACGCTACTAACTGCACCTGAAAAAAAATATAAGTTGATTGGGGTGAGATTACTAAATCTCAGTGAGTCCTCCTATCCTATGGGTCCTCTCGGTTCTACAGGGTACATGCATCAACAGAACCGAATCCACCATTGATCCGGGGTTCAACCTCACATCCGGTACAAGTACGGAGCAAACACATGAATCGTCCACCATAGGAGTCATCAAATCACAAGTACACAAATAGTACAACAAACACGTATGCAGACCCATACCCATGTACGGGGAATCCAGAAGTGGTAACAACCAAACTACCAAGGCTGCACACACACCCTCGGTGAGTAACCAAGTACCTGTCGTCAAGAAGACTCGCACAAGACCCATCGCTAGATGAAACAGATAGATCCTATGTGGCATTCCATCTGTGACGAGTTATAGCGGTGACGTTGCCTACACGGCGTCACGGCCTCATCATCATCCATACGCAATATGGTATCCACAAGTGCGAATACGCCTAATTGACTGTACAAGCCCATCCGGTTAGGAGCCTAGTGGTGTAGCCTACGTGGCACCACTATAGGTGAGTTATCCAAGTGATATCGCCTAATTGGCATCACAACTCCACCATACCAAGCACGCCGATGTATCACGCCTTTGGGAAACGCCCTGAAAGACCCCGCAGGTACATCGCAATGATAGCTCAGGTGTGCAAATCATACCAAGAACGCCAATGTATCACGCCTTTGGGAAACGCCCTGAAAGACCCCGCAGGTACATCGCAATGGTATCTCAGGTGTGTAAATCATACCAAGAACGCCAATGTATCACGCCTTTGGGAAACGCGCTGAAAGACCCCGCAGGTACATCGCAATGGTATCTTTGGAAACTAGTCCATACACAATGGTGCCTTACCACCTGGTATTGGCCCACTTCGATTCTAGCATACCACACGCATAACAAGCGTCAATCACACAATACAATCAAAGTCGATCGTTTAACCAAAACGACGGTGTCCACAGGTTCCATGTATCATACATAATGGCATAACATTTTCAAACATGGATATACTATTCATAGTAGCAATATGCATTATATTCAATGCATAACATAATAATTAATAACAATCGAAAGGACACAAATCCTCATGATAAATTGATATTCTGGTTTGGGGACCTATCTTATCAGATAGTACGTATTACTAGCTTTCCAACGATATAAAGTTTGCGCGAAACGGACTTACGACGCAAAAGTTATGAATTTCCGAAGTTTTGGAAAATCTGCCCAACAGCAATGTAACGGGTTACATGAATCATGTAACCGGTTACATCACTGTAAAACTGCGTTTTTCACCCTTTTTCACACATGTAACCGGTTACATCAACCATGTAACCGGTTACATCGCTGACAGACCCAAAAATTCTGCATTTTAAGGGTTCTAAACTAGTCTCAAATGTCCAACAATCAATCCGAGGCATCTCAACACAGTGCCAACGAATTGCATCAACTAAACACATTTAGGAACATTAACATGCAAGGATTAAAGCAATCAAACATAGCTAGCATCAATGATTCATAATTGCTCACAATCCCTAAACCCCAATTAGAAACCCCAACATGCAAAACCCCAAAGCTTCTATCTAATGACTCACCTTGGATTAATAGAGGTTTAGATGGTGTTAATGCAGCCTTTGAACTTCCATTGATGCCAAAACTTCACCTCTAACATGACCAAACCCGTAACCAATCTTTGACACACATTCAGCATAACTGACACAACTTCAAGGTCAGTTTTCTCCTTCAAAACAGAAGCTATGAACACAAACCATAGGTGCAAATCGAAGAGAAATTCGTTAGCTTTCTAATGGGACCAGAATCGTTACGATCGGAGTTACGAGTTGAGAGATATACCTGATTTAGTGGAGCTGTACCAAGGGTTGCGAAAATGACTTTGATGAACATAAGCTCTTCTTTCTCCTCCATGCTCTTAAGCACTTTTCTAATAAATTCTGATTTTGGAATGGTCTACCACCAAACAATGCCTTAAGTCCTCATGCAAGTGATGCCTATTGTCCAATTTGCCCCTTCAACTAATCTTTAATCACAACAATGCCATTTTGTTCATATCCAACCAAATCCCTTAAATTCTAACTAGTCCACTTGTTCTTATAATAATCCTAAGTAAATTAACATAAGCCAATACCAATGTGCCTTCTAATCATCACTTAACCAATTAAATGATAATTAGCTTGTGTCGGAGAATCGGGGTATTACAACACCTATTAAAAAAATGTAGCTCATATTAAATGGAAAAATATGAGTTGTTCTATGAAGGTATTTTTTATAATTATAAATAATTAGAAAATAAATAAAAAATAAACGATAAAATATAAATATTTATATTATAAATATTTTTTCATATAATTAAATTGTACAAAAATTAAAAAAACTTAATTTATAAACATTTTTTATAATGTTTGAACTGTCCAATAAAGATTTGCATTATTCAATATAAGATGTTCACACTATTCAATGTCATATTTGCACTATTGAATGAAAATCTCGTTCTCGAGCCCATATTCGTTGGGCACCAACGTTTGAGCAAGTTCATATGCCCTATAGGTACCTAAGTACCAAAATCCATATCTATACCCGTTTACCGGAATATCTAATAAAAATTCATGATCAATTATAATTTATCATGTGATTTTAAGTGTTTTAACAACATTAATAAAAAAATTAAAGATGTGATGTATGTAATAAAATCGATATATATATATATATATATATATATATATATATATATATATATATATATATATATATATATATATATATATATATATATATATATATATATATATATATATATTATACGGGGTATGAGACGGGGTGAGACCTAAGGTACCCGTACCCGCGTCTATACTCATTTATTTTAGTGGGTATTTATCCATGCTCATTTTATAGATTTTTACCATATTCGTTAATGGTCATTTTAGCGGGTGCCCATTAGGGATGGATCTAATTGTTATTCTTAAATGCTATGGTCGGATAGGAAACTTGATACTAGTATTTTGAATTATATAAGTTAAAATTAATGATAAGTGACACACATTTTTGTATTTTTACGTATATTAAGTTTTTTATAAAATATTGTATCTTAAATTAAAAAAATTAGTAACATTAATAATTAATAAACAACACACTTTTTTTTCCATATTTAAACTAATAGATTGTTTTAAGTATATAAACAATAATATAAATATGCCTTAAAAAACTAAATATATTTAGTGCATAAATATATTTTTTTTCATATGTACAAATATTTGGATCAACTATATATTTTCCCGTAAGTACATATTAAATTTATTTTGATGTTATTTATAATATAAATGAAAAAACAATGATATTGTGAAAATAGTGTGAAAATATAATTTTTCATATTTATTTATTTATTTATTTTTAAGTATATTGATCAACGTTGAACTTAACCCATTAAAATGTTACTTATTTATTTATTTTTACCATTATAAATATGATTTTTCATAAATGTGAAAATATGATATAAAAATAATATTAATTGCAAACATAAAAATAGGATACTAATTGCAAACATTAAAATAGGATAATTGTGAAAATATATTTTTAGATGGATTATATATTTAGTGATATTTGTTATTAATTTTATAGATAAAATTTTAACAAATAGTTTATGGGTGAAAATTAAGAACAGATTGTTTATGTACCTTTGGAATTCACTTTCTCCACAACACAAACACCCAACAACAATCTGATCTGGTGGTTTCGGCGGAATCGCAAAATCAGCATCATCATTAAACACTCCATCGTTGAATTGAGGCTCAACCATGAGAAATATTGAATATTTAAAATTAATCATTTCTGAATATTGTTGAAATGACCCGCCAGAAGGGGAAAACCTTGGAGACTTTTGTTTCAATCTGTCCGACCTCTTTTCATTATCACTGAACATAACAACATGTGAAATGGGTAGAATTTCTTCAACAGCTTGTTTTAATACCCATAAACTGTTCTTAATTTTCACCCACAAACTGTTTGTTAAAATACCAACTTGTAAATCCATGAAATCTTCTGAGGAGTGTTCGTTTGTCAAAGATGTTGTTGTTGATCCTGTTTCTCTTCGTTTTATGGAAGAGAGAGCCTCTAAAAACCACATTAGTTCAAATGTATCTTTTCTTGGCTGGATGGAGAAAAATGCTTCTAATGTTATCAATAGGATGCTCGTATTGTTATCTTGAGTGTGTGGTTTATGGTTTCGCTCATGCAACCTGCCACTTACTGGACATATAATTATGTTGCAGAGAATACTTTTGAAGAAAGAAGGAAAATCCAACAATCAAATGCAAATCCTGCTATTAGAATTAGTATTCTTGGTCCTCCTAAAGGCTTGTTAAGGTAGCTCTAGTGGCTAAACATCAGCATATTGAGAAAGTGGAACCTCTAGTACCACAAGTGCAAGCTGAAACATCACTTTTCCAACACTGCTTCATGAAATTTTACAAGGTGTTAGTAAGGAGCTTTGAGCTGCAATCAGAATGGAAGTTGCAATAATAATGGAAGTTGACAGTGCATTATTTTGCTAATATCTTTTATTTAAGGATGTTAGTTGTCTAAAAGCTTGAGGACAAGGTTGTTTTTGAAGGGGTTGATAATAATAGAGTGTGAAATTGAGCTTTAAGTTATTTAAAACAATTTAGGTTAGTTGGGCTTATCTCAGATATTATTTAGATGGTCTTTTAGTCATTGGGCCTTTAGTTTACTACCCACTATTGTTATCACTATATATGTACTCTTATTGAGAGAGTGAAAATCAATTAATGAAATTAAAAGTTATCTTTTATCATTATTTTCTTATCCTAGTTTTATTTGTCTTGTAGTTTTAGAGCTTTTTTTAGCTTTGTTAGGGTTCTTGAATTTGCATCCTAACAATTGGTGCTTTCATTTTCGATCTCACTTCCGCTTACATTCATGACAATATTTTTGTTTGATGGGGAAGATGATGCCTATTGGTGGATTCTTTGTTTTGAGACATTTTTCAAGGAGCATGAAACACCTGAGTCATTGAAGGTTTTGAAAGCTATTGGAGCATTGAGAGGTTCCGCTTTCAAATGGTGGATATGGTGGTCTCGTGTTCATCGTAGATATAGTTGGGATACATTTACAGCAGCAGTATTATGGCGTTTCAAGTCGGAGCGGGGACCCATTTTACCGCTGGATAATGAAGAAGAGCAACCACCATATGAATCAACTGAGTGTTTTTATTCGACCAATAATTCTGTTGAGGACAATGAGGAAGAGGAACTGAATGAAGAGTTGTCATGCTTGACGGGGCAAAGTGATACGGAAGATGCAGATTTCTCAAAGTTTGTTGAGGATGAAAAGCCACATCTGGAGTCGATGAAATTCATTGAGAAACCCTCCCTTCGTGAAGATTGTGTTGTCGAACTAGAGACTCCATTTGTTTGTGAAAAGGTTCCAAATCCTTCTCCAAATTTGAAGCAACAGCCGGTCTTCCCTTTTCCCTAACAAGTTATTGTTAAAGAACAAAGAGGTGAAAAAGATGTTTTAGGAGAAATCATTTTTCCAGATCTAACTCTGAAGCCATTTGATTCTTGCGTCTTCAAACAAATAAGAGAGGGAAATAATGATATCGATCTGGTTTTCAAGTTATCGATTTCTAGTCTATTACCACTAACATTGATACCTAATCAACCTTTGGTAACTCCGTCGCTGCTTTCAGTAACAACAACTTTGTTACGACCTCCTTCAAAACTGCCAGATCTTCCATGGAAACCACCGTTACAAGCACCATCTCTGATTTCAGTTTTTCCTCCACCACCATCTTTACTGGATACACTTTTAACATTCTCACATTCACCACCGAACAGAGTTTCGATTTCATCTTCACGAGCTCTACCGCCGCCAAAACCACCTGACCAAAGTGTGGCTACAGGTATCAACCCTTCATACAATTATGCTATTTTACAAAAATCTCCACCACCCACAGTTTTTCCATTTGATTCAATGGTAAAAGCATCTCTTGGTTATCTCTACGTCTATTTATCTTCTAATACTCTATTGAGATACCTTTCTTAGTGCCCCACCACATACACATTTTTCTTAGGTTTCAAATTGAACAACATAGGGTGGAAAAATTCAATTATAAAGGCTGAATTTAACATTCATCTATGTTTTCACACATTGATTGTTTGTTGGTGTACTGATTTGGTTTTCAGATTTTCAAATGGTGAGCTTTCTAATTTTGGAAGTATTGAATCAAATGAATATGTGAAAATTGAGTCCTCACCCAACACCTACTACATGTTTGTTAATATGCCAAGGAGACCCACCTTCTTTTGTAATACCTATAGCTTCCAAGTCTTACAAAAAAAATTCTATTCTATTTTTGACTTTGTTGTAAAATTCATATTTATTCTCCTGGAATAATGTTTTATCAGCTGCTAGAAAATCTTCATGGTTTGAATGTTTGGGATTTTTAACTACCAAAATTAGAGTAAGCATAGCAGCCTTACTAACATGCATAATAGTTCTTTTCCCTTATTTTGGTAGAATTTCCATGGTTCACACTTATGGGGAGGTAATAGTGTATGCCTTTGGAATCATTGCAAAGTTTGTGCTCCAAATCCATAATTGTGAACTCATTATTGTTTACATATCTATAATTGGTTATGTAATTTTTGGAAAACCTTCAAGTGGAATTCTACAATTTGTTAAATTGGAAGGACTACTTGGAGTTTATGACATTAGAGTTGGTGTTCTCTCATGGAAGGTTTTTTTACTGTTTGGAGATGTAAACCACTTTTCTATATTCCAAGAAACTTGTGATGATGCCATGCATTTTGATTTCAATTTCCTTACTGGTTGGTTGTATGAGAGTTATGTTTCCTTGTTTGGATTCAACTTCAAGAATGCCATAATGACTTTAGACAAAAAGATAAGGTTAGTTATGTTAACCAATGATCAAACCTTGTTGAGTAAAGATTTGACATGTTTGTCATTTTGGAGTCCTAATATGAAAGTAGTTTGTTACTCACAGTGCAATTATTTCCAATACACTCCAATAGATGACTCTTGGTTGTATGTTCATGTGCTACAATATCAGCAAGCGGCCACCATCATAGACAAAGTTGAAGTTCTTAATTTTAAAGGATCAAGGTGTTGCAAGCATTACACTTCTTGTATTTTAAAAAAAAATGGAGTGATATACATTGGTTCAATTTTGTGGAAACATCAAAGAAAAACTCGGAGGTCTTCATTCAAGTTTTTTTTATAAGCTGGAGCTTTCAGAAACCTCAAGCTCAATATGTAGAAATAACATTGATTCATATCTATAACAAGAAGTTCTTTTGGTTGGCTGGGTTTTTCAAGATTCAATACATCAGTTCAATCATTGCCATGCTTTTAGTGGCACAATGGGATCCAGGAAAGTTATTGCTGCAATAAAGATTTACAACCTTGAGGACAAGGTTGTTTTTGAAGGGGTTGGTAATTATAGAGTATGAAATTAAGCTTTAAGTTATTTAAAATAATTTATGTTAGTTGGGCTTATCTTAGATATTATTTAGATGGTCTTTTAGTCATTGGGCCTTTAGTTTACTACCCACTATTGTTATCACTATATATGTATTCTTATTGAGAGAGTGAAAATCAATTAATGAAATTAAAAGTTATCTTTTATCATTATTTTCTTATCCTAGTTTTATTTTCATGTAGTTTTAGAGCTTTAATTAGCTTTGTTAGGGTTCTTGAATTTGCATCCTAACAATTGGTGCTTTCATTTTCGATCTCACTTCCGCTTACATTCATGACAATATTGTTGTTTGATGGGGAAGATGATGCCTATTGGTGGATTCTTTGTTTTGATACATTTTTCAAGGAGCATGAAACACCTGAGTCATTGATGGTTTTGAAAGCTATTGGAGCATTGAGAGGTTCCGCTTTCAAATGGTGGATATGGTGGTCTCGTGTTCATCGTAGATATAGTTGGGATACATTTACAACAGCAGTATTATGGCGTTTCAAGTCAGAGTGGAGGCCCATTTTACCGCTGGATAATTAAGAAGAGCAACCACCATATGAATCAACGGAGTGTTTTTATTTGACCAATAATTCTGTTGAGGAGAATGAGGAAGAGGAACTGAATGAAGAGTTGTCATGCTTGACGGGGCAAAGTGATACGGAAGATGCAGATTTCTCAAAGTTTGTTGAGGATGAAAAGCCACATCTAGAGTCGATGAAATTCATTGAGAAACCCTCCCTTCGTGAAGATTGTGTTGTCGAACTAGAAACTCCATTTGTTTGTGAAAAGGTTCCAAATCCTTCTCCAAATTTGAAGCAACAGCCGGTCTTCCCTTTTCCAGAACAAGTTATTGTTGAAGAACAAAGAGGTGAAAAAGATGTTTTAGGAGAAATCATTTTTCCAGATCTAACTCTGAAGCCATTTGATTCTTGCGTCTTCAAACAAATAAGAGAGGGAAATAATGATATCGATCTGGTTTTCAAGTTATCGATTTCTAGTCTATTACCACTAACATTGATACCTAATCAACCTTTGGTAACTCCGTCGTTGCTTTCAGTAACAACAACTTTGTTACGACCTCCTTCAAAACTGCCAGATCTTCCATGGAAACCACCGTTACAAGTACCATCTCTGATTTCAGTTTTGCCTCCACCACCATCTTTACCGGATACACTTTTAACATTCTCACATTCACCACCAAACAGAGTTTCGATTTCATCTTCACGAGCTCTAATGCCGCCAAAACCACCTGATCAAAGTGTGGCTACAGGTATCAACCCTTCATACAATTATGCTATTTTACAAAAATCTCCATCACCCACAGTTTTTCCATTTGATTCAATGGTAAAAGCATCTCCTTGTTATCTCTACGTCTATTTATCTTCTAATACTCTATTGAGATACCTTTCTTATTGCCCCACCACATACACACTTTTCTTAGGTTTCAAAATGAACAACATAGGGTGGAAAAATTCAAGTATAAAGGCTGAATTTAACATTCATCTATGTTTTCACACATTGGTTGTTTGTTGGTGTACTGATTTGGTCTTCAGATTATCAAATGGTGAGCTTTCTAATTTTGGAAGTATTGAATCAAATGAATATGTGAAAATTGAGTCCTCACCCAACACCTATTACATGTTTGTTAATATGCCAAGGAGACCCACCTTCTTTTGTAATACCTATAGCTTCCAAGTCTTACAAAAAATTTCTATTCTATTTTTGACTTCATTGTAAAATTCATATTTATTCTCCTGGAATAATGCTTTATCAGTTGCTAGAAAATCTTCATGGTTTGAATGTTTGGGATTTTTAACTACCAAAATTAGAGTAAGCATAGCAGCCTTACTAACATGCATAATAGTTCGTTTCCCTTATTTTGGTAGAATTTCCATGGTTCACACTTATCGGGAGGTAATAGTGTATACCTTTGGAATCATTGGAAAGTTTGTGCTCCAAATCCATAATTGTGAACTCATTATTGTTTACATATCTATAATTGGTTATGTAATTTTTGGAAAACCTTCAAATGGAATTCTACAATTTGTTAAATTGGAAGGACTACTTGGAGTTTATGACATTAGAGTTGGTGTTCTCTCATGGAAGGTTTTTTTACTGTTTGGAGATGTAAACCACTTTTCTATATTCCAAGAAACTTGTGATGATGCCATGCATTTTGATTTCAATTTCCTTACTGGTTGGTTGTATGAGAGTTATGTTTCCTTGTTTGGATTCACCTTCAAGAATGCCATAATGACTTTAGACAAAAAGATAAGGTTAGTTATGTTAACCAATGATCAAACCTTGTTGAGTAAAGATTTGACATGTTTGTCATTTTGGAGTCCTAATATGAAAGTAGTTTGTTACTCACAGTGCAATTATTTCCAATACACTCCAATAGATGACTCTTGGTTGTATGTTCATGTGCTACAATATCAGCAAGCGGCCACCATTATAGACAGAGTTGAAGTTCTTAATTTTAAAGGATCAAGGTGTTGCAAGCATTACACTTCTTGTATTTTAAAAAAATGGAGTGATATACATTGGTTCAATTTTGTGGAAACATCAAAGAAAAACTCGGAGGTCTTCATTCAAGTTTTTTTTATAAGCTGGAGCTTTCACAAACCTCAAGCTCAATATGTAGAAATAACATTGATTCATATCTATAACAAGAAGTTCTTTTGGTTGGCTGGGTTTTTCAAGATTCAATACATCAGTTCAATCATTGCCATGCTTTTAGTGGCACAATGGGATCCAGGAAAGTTATTGCTGCAATAAAGATTTACAACCTTGAGGACAAGGTTGTTTTTGAAGGGGTTGGTAATAGTAGAGTATGAAATTAAGCTTTAAGTTATTTAAAATAATTTATGTTAGTTGGGCTTATCTCAGATATTATTTAGATGGTCTTTTAGTCATTGGGCCTTTAGTTTACTACCCACTATTGTTATCACTATATATGTACTCTTATTGAGAGAGTGAAAATCAATCAATGAAATCAAAATTTATCTTTTATCATTATTTTCTTAGCCTAGTTTTATTTGTCTTGTAGTTTTAGAGCTTTTATTAGCTTTGTTAGGGTTCTTGAATTTGCATCCTAACAATTAATGATAGGATATAGAATTTATATTTAATTATTGATGTTAATATTAATAGTATATTTATTTGTATTTGGTTGGGCTTTTGTTAGATTTTGAGCCTTTCTCCATTATCCAATCCATTATGAGTACTATATATGTATGTCTTTGACACCTTTTAGAGTATCAAAGAAATCAATGAAGTCTAATTTTATTAGTTTTGTTTATCGTTTCTCTAGTGTAGAATTTTAAAGCTTTTCCTTAGTTTGTTAGGGTTCTTGAATCAATTCCAAATTCTGAGGCTTAAAATTAGTAGAAATCTCTTTATCTAATGAACCAGTAGGAGAAGACCGTGTTTTGGAATATAGGGGCAAAAATTATGTCATTTATGTGTGTTTGAAGAGCTACACAAATTTCTTCTCCCTGCTTGGTTTCAAACTGGAATATATGAAGAACATCGGCAACTCGCATTTTAAAAAATCCAGCAATGTTACTACTCCCAAGTTGCATTATGACTCTCAATTCAGCTGAGTGCAAATACTCCTTCGGAATGGGACGAAAAAAATGAACCTCTACAATTCCAAATTTCTGAACAAGTCTCTTAAACGCTTCAGGTGTGCATGCTCTTTCTATCTTTGAAATAGCATCAGGAGGTTTTGCTGGAATTTCGTAATCAATGTCGTCATGAAAATATCCACTGTTGGAACCATCCGCTAGCCATGAGACAATACTTTGTTCATACATTTTAGCAAACACCTTTAGTGCAGAGTACACCCAACCAAAATTTGCATAGAATTTTATCAAATAAAGCAACCATTGTGTGTCATTCCGATAAGGTGGTTTTGGAGGCGGAAGTAAAGCTCGGTTTACAATCCAGGACTCTTGCAAGTTAAGATATCTTCCAGGGTCGAATAAAGGAAGTGAGTGTTAGGTTGATGTTATGGAGGTAGTGTTTATCATCGCCTTCATCGATGGGAATGTGAATGTTGAAGGGAACGTCACGAGTGTAAAGCATGAGGAATGATCCATACCTTTATCCTTGCAGACTGCATCGATAGATCTTTCTGTTTGCCGGCCACTGCCGTAACAATGTCGAGACTTGTTGCTATGAGCTCATATGGTTGAATCGTGTTGTCTCCATCCTGATTATTTGGCTCGACGAACAAAGGTGTGTGTAACGGGACTTCTGCCGGAACGGGGGATTGAACGACGGGATCTTTAATCGATAATGCCAAATCCATATTTGAAACAACATGTGAAGAAGAAAATTGGTTGGAATCGTTGATTCTTTCGTTCACTAATGTTGGTTGTTCATCAATGATATCCCCTTGCACCAACTGTTATGGTTCTGGTAACGGTAGAATGACTCTCCACTCATGCTTAAATCGCCAAAGAAATATTGTTGTGAATGAGTCCCAATCCACCCACTGATGACATGGATACCAATGGAGCCACCATGTGAGAGCTGGTCCTTTCATGGCAAGTCCAGCTACCGTCATCTTCAATGTTTATGGTGTAAGTCATTTCTTGAAGTATTTTTCGGTGCAAAGCACCCACCAATAGGCATCGATTTCACCATCAAAGACCGGAATCACCATTTCCAATTAATTAGCGAGAGAGAGCTCGTCAATGAAAGCACCAATTGTTAGGATGCAAATTCAAGAACCCTAACAAATTAAGGAAAAACTTTAAAATTCTACCCTAGAGAAAAGATAAACAAAACTAATAAAATTAAACTTCATTGATTTCTTTGATACTCTAAAAGGTATCAAAGACATTACATATATAATACTCATAATGGATTGGATAACGAGGAAAGGCTCAAAATCTAACAAAAGCCCAACCAAATACAAATAAATATACTATTAATATTAACATCAATAATTAAATATAAATTCTATATCCTATCACCTTACATATTATAGTGATCAAACTCGGTTAAGACACATATACATGCAATTAGAACTTAACATTAATAGCTAAAGCTTTATCATATGAGTCAAGGTCAAATAAACTAAATGTTCTAGAAGATCATTTAGATTTAAGTCCTGTTAGATGTAACAAATAAAACATTAACACAATATCAAAAGACGGGTAAATAAAGGGTTCCTTTGAGAGTAAAACTACTTTGCTTATCTCCTTCCTTGCTTATGGGTAAAAGAATAAAGAAGGTACATGCAAAACACGAGAGACTAATTTACAACTGTCACCCTCCAACCCTATGGTTTTGCACCAAATCAAAATATCAATTTAGCACAGAACTAGTCATAAAATTGATCAATATGAATATGAATTAATAAACAACTATGCATTAATAAACAACTAAGAATTAAAATAGATAAGTACTATATTATTTTAGGGTCACTTTTCCTCAACTAGTGTGCCAAGACAAAGTTCATGACGATCAAAGTTCTAGTTCAACCCACCAAATCTAGCAATTGCACGGTAAAAGCCAGTGAAACGACATGAAATGTGGAGTAACTGCTACATACATGAGAAAACATTTAACTACAACTTCACACATTGAAGAGGCTCTCAGGGAAAGAGGATAATCGTCTTTTGATTTTGGATTTGGGTTTTTCAATGGTCCATATATTCATGGTTTCTAAAACTCTTGCGTTCTTCAAAATATATCTCGCCAGGAAAACCTCACCCTGTAGGCCTAAGAAGCTAAAAAGATGGCAAATTTTAAGATGTAATGAAAGACATTGCCGAACAAACTCTAGATCCACCCAACTTTCTTTGTCATCTTTACTAGTCCATGTTTCCTTCATGCCGGCCTGATAATAATGCACATATAATAAAATAAAACAAAACTGATAGGAAGATTCCTATCAAGACTATAAAATTAGAGTTTTCTAATTAAAAGGGGAAGAACACTACAAGTAAAGGAAATTAAAATAAAGATAACTTTGATTTCATTGATTGATACCCTAAAATGTGTCAAAGACACTACATATATAATGCTCCTAATGGATAAATAACTAAAAGCCCAAAAGCTATTAAAAGCCCAAAAGCTATTAGAAATATTCTAGAAAATATAATAATATCTAATACATCAAAAATACCAATAAAATAAATTCATAAATTCTATTAATACCCCTATCATTGTCGCGGGGTTCACTTGAACCTTGTCCTCAAGGTTCTAACATTTGAACTCTAATGCAATTAAATTGTCATAAGTGAGAAATAATGTAATATTAAATCCCAACAACTTCATGAGTAATAATATTAGAATAGGTTGCTGCAAACTTGCCAATAATTATGGAACAGGGCGTGGAAAAAATTGAAGTTTGTTTTTCTTTTGAAAAAAAATTTGTTGGAGAGTAGGCGTGTCAATTTATGGAGTAGTGAGGCTCAGACGTGTTGTAGAATATCTTGCGTGTGTGGAGGAGAATGAATTGACGTGTTGAAAGTGATTTCACACAAAAGACAAGAAAGGTAGTCTGCATGCACAATGCTCCATAAGGTAATCAATGAAAGAGAAAGTAGAAAGTAGGAACTTTTGCTGTAATTGTGGTAAACTGGTACGTATCATGTTTTTGTTGGCGTGGAGCAAAACTTAATTGGACACATGTCGCCCAACTGAAGGCTAAATTGAATTAGGTGGTAGAGCTGTTCCACACTAATTTTACCATTCCAATTACACTTTTTTTTGTCTTCTTATGTTCTCTCTTTCCTATTCTCTTTCTTCTCTCCATTCTTTCACGCTTTTTTTTTCCTTCTTTCTTCTCTTTCATGCTTTTTTTTCCTTCTTTCTTCTCTTAATCTGTTTTTCTTCTACTTTATCTTATCTTCCATTTCCATAAGTGATTAACTGAAGTCGACGCAGGAAAAATGGTGTTCATTACCACCGGGGTCGAAAATCAAGATGCAGAAAATCTTTTTGAAAAAGAGGTGTTCATCACTGCTAGAAGTCACTCGTGGTGGTGGTAGTGTCACCGATCGACCAGAGTCCGATGAATTTGAAGGATGTCGCAAAGATAGACGAAAATGATGTTTGGCCGGCGACAGCATCAGTTTTGATGAGATTTGTAAATCTGGTGGTTTAGGCGGTGGAAACGGCGCAAGTGGTGGAAATGGCGCATGTGTCGGATGTTGTACTAATCTCTTTTTTTGGTTATCAAATCGTGGCCTCAGAATAGGAGAAGATGACAATGGGGATGATGCCAAAGATATTGCCATAGTTTTCGTTGGAATTGTCACTGTTTTTGTTGCCGGAAGTTGATCTCTTGATTCTTGACTTTCTAATACTGGTGGTGGAGGCATGTTGAAATTTTTCAACTCAAAACTAGGATCAAAAGGTTTCGGTAGAGTCCTGAAATCCGCAACATCGTTTGAATCCAAACCGTTGGAAAGAGACTTGAGTGGTTCAACAACTAAATCTTCAAGAAATGAACTTTTTTTATGGATTTCATAGATTCCAGATCTGACTTTTCATCCTCTTCTATTGGTAAAAGCTCTCTCCATTCAGGTTTAAATTTCCATAGCAAAGCTGTGGTGAATGTATCCCAATTTGATTCTGGGTGGAGGTGAAACCACCATAGCCACCATGTGAGAGCGTCGCCTCTCATTGAACAAGCAGTTTCAATCATCTTTTCCTCTTCTGATATTCCTCTAATGATGAAAGATTTCTCGGAGCAAAGGATCCACCAATAAGCGTCTTCTTTGCCATCAAAATTAGATATCTTCAATGAAGAAGGATTTAGAGTGTCTTCCCTAACAAACTGAGAGATTGAATCTGTAACTGTGAAAAAATCACTTTCATCACTGACTATGACTTCTGATTGGTGTTGAAAGGTAAAGTCGTTGATGGGGGTGGAGTTAGGGTGTGCATTTGATGTCTTCGCTGTATATGGTGGTTGAAGGTGTGGAGTGCAAATTGTTTGTTGCTGGTGGTGACCATTATTGTAGCCAAAAGATGTTGAATCTGATGGGTTGATCATAGGTGGTGTATATCCATGATTAAAATGCATAGTTGGTGATGGAGTTGTAACATGAGTATTTGTGGAATAAGATGAAAGAACTTCCCATGGAAAATATGGAGATGAATGTGTGATAGGAGTGGTGTTCATAGAATAGAAATCGAAGGTGGAGTGATACGATGGAATTGAAGGTGGATGATAAAGATAATCCATAGGAGGATTTGAGTACATGAATGAAAGCACCAATTGATAGGAAGATTCCTATCAAGACTATAAAATTAGGGTTTTCTAACTAAAAGGGGAAGAACACTACAAGTAAAGGAAATTAAAATAAAGATAACTTTGATTTCATTGATTGATACCCTAAAATGTGTCAAAGACACTACATATATAATGCTCCTAATGGATAAATAACTAAAAGCCCAAAAGCTATTAAAAGCCCAAAAGCTATTAGAAATATTCTAGAAAATATAATAATATCTAATACATCAAAAATACTAATAAAATAAATTCATAAATTCTATTAATACTCCTATCAAAAACATAAAGCCATGCTATGAAAAGATAAATCAGATATGATCCTTATAACAAACCTCATCAACGCTAAGGTTTTGAAGCTTAGGGCAGTGTTTGAGAAATTCTACTACAATACGCCACTTATAATTGAGATTTGAGAGAGGTAAGTTTCAAATAGGTCAAATTATGATAGGTAGGCATCAATTCTAACACGCTCCTAAAATGTAAAAGGTGACATAAACTATCAAAAATCATGGTAAAACACCCAACATAAAACAAAATAGAGATTTTCTTTTTCATATAAAAATCAAACCTCAGCAATTTCAATGGAGAGAGTCCGTACATTCTGAAGTGCTTGGAATGGAAAATGGAAATAAGAGAAATCAACATCTGCTACAATTAAGTTACTTAACCTAAAATTTTTCCATTTGTTAGAGCTTATTAGAGAGTCCTCTTCGCAGTCATAAGACACATTACATATGAATAACTTCTCAAGAATTGGACATCCATCTAAAACCAACATAAAATCTAGATCCTCAGGAAAAGTTATAAATTGTAAATTAAGAGTTTTGAGCAATGGAAGTTCAACCGAGGAAAAACTATGCTCAACCCAGAAAACACTAAGGCTATGTTTGGGAGTTTGGAGGGGAAGGGAGGGGAGGGCTTTGAAAAATAAGAAGAATTGAGTGAAAAGGATAAAAAGATTTTGGGTAGGAGGGTTTTGGAGGGTTTGAGTTTATTCATAAAACCAAAAACCCCATAAAATGGGGGAACTCAAAATTGTATTGAATGAGGGTTTTGGAGGGTTTTGAAGGGCTTACATAAATTTTCCAAATATCTTTTAGGTTGTTATAGTATTCTGAAAATTAAAAATTTAGTAATGATAATGACTCTTTTATCATTCTAAACAAAATCATTTTTTCAAAAAATGTCAAATATTTTTTTATATTTTTTTTAAAATTTCATTTTTGGAAGCCTTCCCCTCCCTTCCCCTCCCCTCCCCTCCAAACTCCCAAACATAGCCTAAGATGAAGAACCACAAGAGTTCTGCAAGTGAAAATGCTAATAGGCAATATAAGCCAACCCCCGGATGAGCCTACATCGAGAGTAAGGTGCTCGACACCGTGTTGTAATACGTAATTGAGCCATTTGGTGAAAGTAGGAATGAGAGGAAAATTGGTAGTGTTTGTATAATCATATATAAGATAGAGAGAGAGAGAGAGAGAGAGAGAGAGAGAGAGAGAGAGAGAGAGAGAGAGAGAGAGAGAGAGAGAGAGAGAAACTTTTGATTGAAGCGGAAATTGGCGGTTGAGTCTGATAATCTGGTGTGGCTGAAGTCGAGAACGGGGACTGAGAGCCATAGATGGTTGATGGTTCCACCTCTTTGAAAGAATGCTTGTGGCAGCGGATTGTTTGGTTGGGAGAAAAGAGAGAATGTGACCGAGAATCGTAGAGTGCTTATTGTGGGCCCGTTTGTTTTGGTTTTTTTTAAAAATAGTTAATTTTGAATCTATTTCAAATAGATTTTTATGAAAATCATTTTTAAAATATAAGTTTTTAAAAAAATAGAGATTTTAATTAAGTTTTTGTCTTCAATAATGTATGTTTATGTTATAAGTTTTTAAAATGAGTGTTTCATTTTAGAAAAAACGAATATAAAAAAATTGGCTTAATTGCAATTTTGGTCCCGCTGTTATCATTTTTTTTTTACTTTTTTAGTTACTATATTTTAGTTTTTTGAGGATTTTGGTCCCCTGCAAATTCGAAGACAATTTTAAATGAAATGACGCTCATATTGATGATGTGTCAGTGTCAGTTCAACAGTGAGATGTTAAAAAAAAAACTAATTTTATTTAAGATTTATGTTGAACATGTCATCAATGTGAGTTTCATTTCATTAAAAATTGCCTTCGAATTTGTAAGGGGACCAAAATCCTCAAAAAATTAAAATAAAAGACTAAAATTCAGGATTTTAAAATAGAATTTTTAAAAAACGGTTTTGAAAAATCTATTTTCAAAAATACAAAGAAAAAATTTAATTTTTTGAAACCGAAACAAACGGATCATGTATCCGCCATTGAAACGGAAATTTTTAGACGAAGAAGATTCTTATTCAACACCGTGTTGTCAAGAACCCTAATTTCTTGATGTTAAGATTCCTCTTTTACTCACCATTTTTTAATCTTCTCCATTTGAAAAATAAAAGGAGAAATCAATTTTGTATCATCATTAATTATATCTCTATAAATAGAATTTTCTATAAATTTTTTATTGAAAGATATTGTTGTTCGTCGATTTAGGGTAACAAAAATATTTTTTAAATTAAGAAGGGTGAAAATAATAATATTTTTCCAACATAATTGAAATATTATTTAAATTAGTAAAAAAGTTATAGTGATATAACTAATATCAAAATAATTAGATAAAAAAAGTTTATGCCGACAAAATTTATTTAAAATTTAAATTTATTTTAAATAAAGAAATTTATTATTATGCATCTATAATATAAGAATGGTTGTGGAAAAGTCTACAACACCCTTATTTGATTTTTTGCCACCACAATGAAATTGTTTTTAATTATTAAAATAATACAACCATCGTATTTTATCAAATCTCTCTTCATTCTCTATTTTTTTTCTCTTTCATCACTTTCTCACTTCTTTATTCCACAATTAGGGAAAAAATTTATTATTTATGAAAAATAGTATTTATGATCCAAATATTTTTTATTCAAAAATGATATACGGGAAAAAATCTACTATTAATCTAAATAATTTTATATACAAAATTTATATTGATTCAAATATTTTTTTGTAAATGATACTTAAACAAAAATAATATTTGTATACGGAAAAAAATTATTAATTGCAAAAAATGGTATTTATGATCCAAATATTTTTTATTCAAAAATGGTATACGGGGGAAAATAAACTATTGATCTAAATATTTTTATATACGAAATTTACTATTGATACCAATATTTTTATAAATGATATCTAAACAAAAATAATTTTTGTATATGGAAAATAATCTATTACCTAAAAAAATTGTATTTATGATTCAAATATTTTTTAATCAAAAATGGTATACGAGAAAAAATCTACTATTGATCTAAATGTTTTAATATACGAAATTTAGTATTGATGCAGATATTTTTCTAAATGATACCTAAATAAAAATTAAGTCTTTATACGGAAAAAAAATCAAATATAGATTTATATATTGTATATACGATGAGGATTGGCTACATGATTGCGCCTTTACCCCTTACAAAGCAAAAAGGTGTGGGTCCCACCATTTATTATTCACTCATCTCACTTTCTTTGTTTATCAATCACAAGAAATCTCCAACTTTTTTTCTTTTTTTCTCTTTTCTATCTCTCTTTAATTTCTCTCAAACCAATCAAAGTCTTAGAGAAAGGTCCTCAACCTCTTCCCAATTATATGCAAAGGAAAATGTACCTCGCAAAATTGGAAAGAGCTAGGAGATGACTAAGCTTTGAATCCAATAGACGAGCTAGGAGACTAAATTTGAACTTAAAACTTTGGATTTGGTTTAGAAAAAAAGTCAAGTGACATCTCAACTTATAAGATCGAAACCATAGTTTTAAATTATGGTTGTAGTTGCAATCGCGGATGTGATTGCGGTTGCAAGTGTTGTAATTGTGATCATGCTTGTAAATTGTGGTTGGGAATGTAGTTACGTTTACGGGTGTTACAATTGTGGTCACTGCGATTGCTGCGATGTATATTACGACCGTTACAGCGTGAATTTTTATTGAGTGGTATTTGAAATACAATGTTTAAAAAACACTTAATGTTAAGATATTTCATCACATCTGAAGTAAATTGAGTTATGCGATTTTAAATTTTTGAGATTTGATGAAAATACTTAAAAAAATATGAGTGAAATTGTCTAAAATGTAGTTTATATTGTGATCGAACGCGTGATTTTAAATCACACCGCAATTGCGGTCTGATGGGGTTGCAGAGACTATCGCATCCATAATATTGCGCTCGCAATTGTTGTTGCGAAGTGCAATTTAAAACCATGATCCAAACCACATATTATTGAGCTTTTCTAGAAACTTATTCAAAGTCTTAACTTCACTAAATCGATCGATCCCAAATCTAGCACCAGAATTGTTTCGTCTCGATGAAACGAACACCTCTACTACCAAACCAAGATCCAAAAAACATCATTTTAGAGCCGCATGATTAACGTTATCCAGAAAGTTTGTAAAGTAGTTCGAGTGCACCTCCATAAACCAATTCATGAAGAAAGACCCCACGAAGAACAAGGAAAAAAAACTATGAAGAAAGACCCCACAAAGAACAAGGAAAAAAAAACTGATAAATGAGAAAAGATAAAGAGAAAAACCTGGATGGAGAAAGCTAGAGAAAATAGATCACAGATGACAAGAGGCTAGATGTATGATAATGCACGATGGAAGAAACTATAGACGATATGTAACGTTAGTAGATACACTATGCAGTAGATGACAGTCGAAATGTTGTGAATGCATGATGTGAGTTGTTTAATGCAAGACAAAACAAGGATGAATAACAATGCTCATGGAATAGTTACTGCGATTTGGATACAACAACTAGAGCTTAATGATGCAAGATGAATGAAAGAGAATACATGAAAAACACTAGAACAGGTTATTCTACTCTATGAGATAATGTCAAATGGCGAATGGAAGATGCATTGCATGATACTTAATTAGAACACCAAATAAAAAAATTATAGACTTAATATCATTTTTGTATATTAAACTCATTTTTATTCTTTAACTTAAAAAATTGTCTATATTGTTAGTCATTTTTGTCTAACTAACGACTTAAAAATTCAAAAATCCATCCCCAAATTTGTCACTAATTAGACAAAAATGATTAACATAATAAGTTTTGAAGAGTTAATAGCCCAATATGGGACAAAAAGAATTAAACCAAAATTATATTAAAAAGTGAAAACCAAGTTCAGTTATTTTGGAATTTTTGTGCATGCAAGTGACCCTCATAATGAAATGTAGGAATACTAGTACCACCAAAACATATCAATTCGCCATGGTTACTATACACTTTGAATAGGTCTTAGTCTCACCATTTGCCATGGCTTTTGCCTTTTGCTTGAGTTTAACATTCCTTCAGTAAAGGGATCAAACTAGTGCAAAGTTAAATTGTACAGAAATATAAAATGTTAACAGACTATTAAGCTCAGTGTGTTTAAGAGTTTTGAACATTAGTTGGAATAGAAAATTATTTGTAAAAAAATCATAAACCATTCATGGTATGAGTATAATCTGGTGGAGTAATCTCCTTACCATGTGCTATGCTAACATAATGAATGTAATCTAGGGAAAACATGGAAAAAAAGTGAAACCGAAAAATGATGGTCCAATGGGTCCATAATGCATACTATGAAACCAAATAAAAATTCAATCATCTAGGAGCAGTAGCTAGCCAAATCATCTTCATTTAAAATAAATCTGGCACAAGGCAGAGCTCTTTGGGAAGGACAGCAATTCCATTTGCATCGCAAGCTTCTCTTCGCAATTCATGGAAGACGAACTGCATATTGTCATTCTCCGTAAGTGTGTTGAATTCAGCATGATGTATCGTGCGAATTGTAGCTCATATTCCTGTCCTCTATAATTTGTAATGTTGCATTCTTTGAACTGTGAAGAGAGGCATTCGGGAGAAATACTTGGGATTGAGATAAAAGATTTAACCGATGTTAAAAGTTGAGGCATTTCAAGGACAAGAGTTTGAAGCTTGGGGAATTTCTCCAGCACCCCTAATACCCAACACCAATCAACATTTCTTTGGAAGACAAGCTCCACATGAGTTAGATTCGGAAACACAGGAACATGGCCATACATCTACAACAATTATAAATAAAAATGATTTAAAATTTCAAGTCATAATATAAATGAAAATGGAAATAAAATAGAAAACACAGGCACAAATACCAGACACAACGACACCAATATAAGTAACTATGTAATTACAAAATGTCAGTTTAGTATCCATGTTGAATTTTGTGCCACGCTTTTAGTGCTACCTATCAAATAAATAACAAATTAATACATGTATCCAAATTACCTCTTCTATCCGGAGAAATTCAACATTAGAAAAGGCTCCAATAGGAACATCACAGCTATTCAAGTTAGATATATCTGCCCTAACCAAATTGGTTAACCTTTTAAACTTTCCATTATACTCCTGTAACCAATACCTCACAGATATATCTTTAGCTTCAAAATCTTCAAGAATTGGACAAGAATTAACCAGTTCACAAAGATACCAGTGTTCGGCAATAAAAACATCATTCAGATGTAAGGTTTTAAGCGAAGGAAAGTCAACCGGTAAAAAATAATTCACACGTACCGTTTTCAACTTGAGAACGATGAGATTACTAAAAGCAAAAATAAAATTGTAAAAATTCAACCTATCAGACCCTTGGAATTCAAGGTGCTCCATTCCATATTTGTCTGCGATTATTAACCACTTCAGAACAGCGGTTTCCAATGACTCATTGACAGGATTTTCATGACATTTTAGGTCAAATCTTTTGATGAGTTTGCGGTGCTTAATTTTTGCACAAATAACATAGTATATCATATCCATGAAGCGGAAATAAGGTTTTCCTCTGTTCATAAATCTCTGGTCATCGAAGTTGAGATTGGGGACTAAGAGCCAAATTGGCTTCCACCTTTTAGAAAGAAGAGATGTGGTAAAAGCAACTTCGGTTGGAAGAAAAGAGAGAATGTGACTGAGGATTTCATCCGGCAACGTGCTTATCATGTCTTCCTTTTCATCTTCCATTTCCATCTGCATTCCAAAGTTTTGAGGATTAATTAAAAAACAGGGAAGAATCCTAATTCACCGGGCCGGTTATACCCCTGTGCAGCCTGGTCCACTGCAGAGTTTTAGAAAATTTGAATTTGACTTTTTCTATAACTTGTGATTAGATAGCAATAGTAATAAAGTTACGTAACAAATTCAACGAACAAATCAAACTCAAATAAAAATCTTCACAGAACAACCTATAAGCAATATCATGTACACTTTTTTTCTATCTAATTTTCACTAAAATTTCTAAAGAACAAAGCTCTCATAATTAATTCTTATTATTACTAATATACATATGTTATGGGGCTTTGAATTGTAATAACTTAAAGATCATATCTTTTATTTATTTTTTATGGGTACCAATACAGTATCTTAATTATTTATTTTCTCATGTTTTAAAATTTAAATATTTAAGATGGATTGTACAATTTTGCTACAATGTAAAGTTGATTCTATGATATATTGATCTTTTATAATATTATATTTTTATTATTTTGCATGGACATCTTAATTTAAAAATTAAAGTGTATATTATATATTATAATAGAATTTTTTTAGAGTTTTTTAAATATTAGAACAGGGCCTCCAAATAGTTTGTGACGCTAATTCACAATGCAAGACATGTAATTCACAATGCAAGACATGTAAACCAACAACAGAAATTAGGGTTTAGGGTTTAGGAATGAAAAACTTGTCTGATTTGATATTCTGATTTGATATTAATTAAAAGATAAACCAAATACATAAATAAAAAAGAAGCTAACAAAACAACTATAGAGAAGCAATACAACTATAGAGAAGCAATACAGAATGATTGGGGTTTAGGGTTTTTCTAGATATTGATGAATCAAACAACTCTATTGCACAATAACCACAATTCACAAGCAACTCAAATCCTACAAACAAGAATCTGTTGAAATAAATTTTAAGAAAAACAGTTGAAGAGAGATGAAAAACCTGTATGTGAAAACGAGAATGAACAATAGAGAACAAGGGAGGAATGATCGACGATTTCAGTGAGGTCGGTGCTTCACAAACCGCGGAAGAGGGAGAGACTGAGAATCGCACCTCGTGTTTCTGGTTCAATTTCGGTCTTTTGTATTCTTATACTACGGCACTTTTTTTTTATTTAAAGATTATAAATTAAAATAGTAAAAAAGAGATATTTTAATTAAATAAAAGGCTAAAATTGAGAGTAAAGTGATAAATTTAGAGATTTTTTTTTTTGAAATAATCAAGTTTTTCCTTTTAAATATCATGATAATTATTATTTCTTAATTATAACTAAAATATTTCAAATAAAAAATATCACAATTAAGACAGACGTCACTGATAATGGTGCATACATAAAAAAAATATACATAGGTGGGACAATCCCTCACACATACATTATCGATGCGTCATTAGAAATGGCACACGAGAAATACTTGCATGGATACGAACCTAAACCCAAAATTTTAGGAACAACCAATGAAAAGAGAGAATATAAATTTTTTAAAATTTTAATTTCGTTTTTAATTGGCATCACAGGGTGGTTGAGATAAAAGAGGAGAGAGACAATTTTATTTTTAATTTTTAATTAATAAAAAAAATGTGATTGGTTGTGTGTAAAGTGTTGGGGTTGGAGCAATTCTTGCATGGACACCACCCTAAATTCACATTCTTAGGCACAACCAATAAGAAAGAGTCTTTTTTTTAAATTTATTTTAATTTTAATTTTGGTTTTAATAGGATGCATGGGGTGGTTGAGATTATGAAGGAGAGAGAAAAATCAGTATTTATTTTTTTAATTAATTAAAATTCTATGATTGGTTGTGTGTAAAACAATTTCTTAGGTATGTGTCCACCTAAGAATTTTCCTTGAGGTTGTGTCTATGTAAGTATTTTCCATGGCACATGCCCTATAGGTCATAGAGGAGGCGACATGTCCCCAGACACACACGTATATGTATCAGATTTTTTTCTTAAATTAAAGTTACAATTAATTAAAAATTACAAAAGTGGGTAATAAAACAATAAATTATTATTTAATTTAAATAGCACTAGTAATATACTCGTGTCTATGCACGGGTACGGTATGATAAACGCATTTGTTTTTATAATGTAATAAAAAGTAAAAGAAAAATAAAGTTGTCTAACCAATAAAATTTATTATTTTAAAAAATAATAATATATTGTAACCTATAATTTTTCATATATAAAAATATTTAAATCAATAATATATTTTTTGAAATATAAATATTATTATTGTTTTGACATTATTTACAAAAATTCTGGAATTAATAGTAAATTTGTTCTCTATAAAAATATAATTTTTTTTTAAGTTTGAATTTATACATTGTTTTAGGTATATTTTTATTTTTTAATTATACAAAAAAGATAATAATTATTGTAATAATGACCGTATAGTAAAAGCGATACAAAATAATATTACAATTGTACAATAAGTTTAAAATTTGATATCAATTATTATATTTTAATGATTTTTTTAGTCATGAAATAATAAGAAATTTTAAAGATTGTTTATTTTTAGAAAGTAGAATAATTGTAATTTTTTAACACTATATTAAAAAATATTTATATTAAAAAATATTTAAAGAAAATAAAACAAATATGTACGTTGATATGAATTATAATTGAATGGGAGAATATCAAATTTACAAAACTTTATCATAGTGATATTTATTTAGTTAATATTTAAATAAAATTGGAAATTGAATAATAAATAAAATTAATAGAAAATAAAATTGATTGAATTTAATTACAAATAGATGATGAAATATGTATGAATATTTTTAATTGAGAAGAATGGGTTTGAATTTGGTTGAATAGAAACAACAATAAATTGATTACAAAGAAAATATATTTGTTTAAGACATAATGGATCTTAAATATATTTCAATGACAAATATTAATATGACAAATTAAGGTAAATTTTTAAAAGGAAAGTATTGTTCTTTTTATTCTTTACTACTTAAAAAAACGTTTTTATATATTTTAATAATATTTATAATCAATTTATAAGTGACATTATATTTATGTAATCATTAGTTTTACAAATATCAATTAATCAATTAATAACATAAATTTTCTATATATAAATAAATATCAATTAATAATATATATATATATATATATATATATATATATATATATATATATATATATATATATATATATATATATATATATATATATATATATATATATATATATATATATATATATATATATATATATATATATATATATATATATATATATATATATATATATATATATATATATATATATATATATATAGGGGACGACTCAGGTGAGAACACTTGGTTATTATGAGAAATGAGAACAATGAATCATCACCATTAAATTTTGATTTTTTGATTTTAATGAACTGGATTGGTTTCTCTTTCTATATTGATTTAAAATAAATATTAAAGATTTTAGAAAGAGAAATCAATCTAGTCCATTAAAATAAAAAAATCAAAATTTAACGGTCGTGATTCATTGTTCTCATTTCTCATAATAACCAAGTGTTCTCACCTGAGTCGTCCCTATATATATATATATATATATATATATATATATATATATATATATATATATATATATATATATATATATATATATATATATATATAAAATTTTACTGACAGCAACGATTTTGTATTTGCTCCTCACTTCTATATAAATATAAATGTATTTTAATCTAAAAAATTAGTAAAAAAAATATTACTTTTTCATGCTAATTTTTAAAAAATATATTATACAAAAAATAATAGTAATTTTGTATATTAAAAAAAATTTGTTGCTTTGTAAAAAATAAATTATTGTGTTTCTTTTAACTTAAATTTAAGATGAATAATTTAGGTATATCATGATAATGTTTTATAGAAAATGAAGTTTCTTTTTAGAAATACTATAAATAAATGTTGTTATCTAAATTTTGAGATCTCATCAAAACTTATTTTCAAGATAGATGTATTTTCTCCTTTTCCAAAATATAATTAAAAAATTGTTATTATAATAATTTTTTAGATCTAAAAAAGTGATGTAGATATATTAGTTTTTTTTTCTTGAAAATACTTTAACAAAATATTGTAAAAAATATAGTTGAAACTTATTCTTTTTGTCTTTCTGTATCTTTATTAATTATCAATTACAAACATTAATAAAAAAATAATAATTAATAAGAAACTTTGTAACGGAAAATAATAAAAAACAATTCTAATTTGGTTATTCAAGATTCTCATTTGTTGTCATATAGATTAAAATAAATTCTTACTAAAAATATGATAATAAATTCTTTTTTAAAATATTTATTAATATTTTACATATCAAATATATTTATTTCATCTATAATTTTATTCTTTAATATGATTATTTTAATAATAACTAGATTTATTTAGATCTAAAAAATTATCATAATATTATTGGATTGTATTCCAGATCTACTCCCTCAACACATTTATTGAGGCATATGAACCTAGATTTAGCTTTTCGAAAAAAACAGCCGTCTATCCTCGTAATGGTAGTGGAGCGTTGAATCCCAATTTTCTAAGAAGACAATGATTATTCTCTTGACTCGTTCTTTGCATTATCTCTAACCAAGACAAGTTACTTCCTATGTTTTCTTATCTTATGAGTGAGACATATCACATGCGATGTCATCCTCTTGTGGGTGATATGATCATGTCTTCCTTTTTGGACTATATGATCTCATCGCTTGTTGTGGATCCTCACAAATACAACACTACAAATTATAAATAATTTTAATTAAATTTTAATAAAAAAACATTTTTTTTAAATGTCACTGAGATTTTGTGTTTATATTTTGAATGGAAAATAAGAATATATTAATATTGACCCGTTTTATTTTCGTATTTTGTTTAATTGTGTTCTATGTGATTTATTTAATTATTATGTGTTAATTAAGTGCTTATGTGATATTTGTGTTATTTATTGAGTTTTAATAGTAAATAACATAAGTTAGTGAGTTAGGTGAGTTATTGGGCCTAAGTTGGCATTAGTAAGTGAAGGGTGTTAATTAGAGCCTGTTAGCAATTGAGAATTAGTGAGGGTTTTAGCAAAACAAGAGAATTGAAGGGAATTGGGGATTAGAACTCATTTGGCAAAGTTGTGAAAGAAGAGAAGAGAGAAGAGGAGAATCTCAAGGTTGAAGATAGAGTTGGCTTCAATCCAAAACCTAAGGTAAGGGTGAGGTTCTTTCATGCTAAAAAGGGATGTATGATGATGTTTAGGGTGGGTTGGATTGTATGATTGAACCATGGATTATATTTGTGTAGAAATGTTAGGGTTTATGAACAAAATGCATGAATTTGTGATTAGAAATGTGTTTTAATTGATGTTTGATGATAGATGATGGTAGATTCCGTGTTTATACATGTTTAATTGATGTTTAGAATGAGTTTTGGATGGGAAAGGGGTGATTACGCGGGTCTATTACTAAGCGGACGTGGGTTCGCTAAGCGGATGCTGTTTCATCTGGAAAAATAAAGAGGCTCGCTAAGCAGAGTCAGTCCGCTAAGTGGAGCCTGTTTCATAAAAAGTTTCTGCCACACGCCGCTTGAAGCAGAATTATTGAAATTTCATTTCCATAAGCGCGCTTGAAGGTCGCTAAGCGGACCTTGTTGTGCAAAACTTGTTCAAACTTTGAAATGATGTATCTTTTGAATCGTAACTCCTTTCTATGTGCTGTTTGAACCTCCATGAAGCTCTAATTGATGTCTTTCCATTGTATATGCTTTGTATATCTTTGGAAACACTTTTTAATAATTTTCTTGAATTGGATTGTTATATGATGTGAATGTTGTTGTGAGATGAATTGTTGTCATATGATGATGATGCAACATGGTGACGTGTTAATTGACGTGATGCATTCTTATGAATGATGGTGGTTTCTTTGTTGTTTAAGTTCGACATTTTATTGAAAATGTTCCATCGTTGTTTATACGATGTTGTGACGTATTGTTATGTTGTATTTGTGGATGTGCATCTTGAGTCACATCCATTGCATATTGCATGCCTGAAACTTATGGCAAACACGACAGCCTGAAAATTATGGCAACCACAACGGCCTTAATGGCAAATAGCGACGATGTGCCTAATGGAAACTTTTGAGACGATGGGAGTTTTACTCCGAATGGTACCACATGCATTTGCATAAGTCGAGTCACATTTGAATTGCATTTGATGTTGCTTTGAGTGTGTGTTTGTTGTGATGTGATGATGATATATTGTTGCGACGTGATGATGAGATATTGTTGCGACGTGATAATGAGATGTTATTATGATATATTAGAACTCATAATTGTGAATGGATATGTGTCATACTTGTTTATTGACATGGTTACCGTTTTATAAGATGTTTGAATGATGTGAATTATTGGTAACATGTTATATTATGAGAAGTGGTGATATATATATGATCTTTACTATGTTTTGAATATTATCATACGTTTCTTTATAATGAATAATAGCTCACCCCTTCTGTTTGAATGTTACCCTTTGATGGTAACGTGCAGGTAACGACGTGGAGTAGTCGTTTACCTTTTAGCTCGTGTTGGTGTCTAGGCTCTGATACGTAGCACTCGGGGGACGTCTAGCTTGTTTTGACTATGTCATGCTGTCTTGTCGTTTTTGTTATTATACTTGGATATTGTCATCTCTCATTGGATTATGTGGTTATGTCCTATAGAGATATGTTGGATTTTTGGTTGCCCATGTTTGGCATGTATGACTTGGATTATGTTGTTGATGTTGTTCCGCTGCGATATTATGACTATTTGAGCATTGATGTTGAATAGATGTGAGTTTACTCCGTATAACTTGCTATGTATCTATATATATATATATATATATATATATGTGTGAGCATGTGTATGATTTGTTTTACGATGTAATTGTGACGCCTCAAATGTGATGTATGTTTTGAGATTTTGCACTCTAATTTTCCTGTATATTTTCGGGGTAGATTTGGGGTGTTACAGAACCCAAATATTAATACATGCTTCATAACCAAATATGGTTGTCTACTGTCGGAAGGAATAGTTTCAGTTAGAGTTTGATAATCTAACTTTGATGAAAAATAAATTGTGAATCACTTCTAACACCAAGATTTAAAGTGGATTTTCAAAGAACTTTTAGCCCTTGGTTATAATTTTCAAAGAGTAGTCTCTAAACAAGGATGGGATGGCTACTTCAGCATGCTATATGGATTCTCTTACTCATCACATTCTTCTTCTGAACTGTGAGCTTAGGCAAGGAAGTCTCTCTCATTTGTGATTGAGAAAGGAAGTCCAGAATTGTGAGTTTATACAAGGAAGTCTCTTCCAGATGTGATTGATCAAGGAAGACAAGAACCGTGAGTTTAGACAAGAAAGTCTCTTTCAGGTGTGATTGAGCAAGGAAGTCATGAACGAGTGTGTTTAGCCAAGGAAATCTCTTTCAGAGTAATTGAGCAAGAAGTATTGGACTAGTGTGTTTAAGCAAGTTGTAATTATGTTTTGATTATAGTGAAAAGCTCTTATGTGACAAGGGAACTTAACTACTCTCGTTATAGAGGAACCAGGATAATTGTTGTGTGTGATTTACTTATTGCTTCTGCAATTTAATTTATTTTGTTATTGTTTACTCTAGCTTAGAATTTGAGCTTGGTTAGATCCAGAAGTTGTTGTTTCTAGAAAATAAAAAGTTATCAAATACACAATTAAGCCACTTATTAATTCCATGTTTTTTGTGATTGGCATAATTTTTTTAAAACATAGTTCTTAACTGATGTTAAGCAAGATGTTGAAATATCTTGTTCTGCTGTTATAACATGTTCAGCTGTTATGCGTTTTGACATATGTTGTGACATCTACACCAGAACATCCTGACAGTCCAGATTGGTTTTTAAACCTTGAAAATTTTGATTAAAAAATATAAGAATCTGGAATATTCAGATAATCAGTACAGACGCAGACAATTAAGAGATGATTAGGACAAATGCATATTAGTGTATGCTTTTAGAAAAAGAATATTTTATATTTCTTTTGAAAAACTAAGATTTTATTTTATTTTACTTTATTTGTTTCTATTATGTGTAAAGATCTTGCAGTTGTTTTCAAAAAAAGAGAATATTGAATTTAGTTTAAAGTCCAAGCCCATTCTGCAAGTATCTATAAAAAGAAACTTGGGAAACCTAGTTTGCAAAGCATTCACACAAGGAAAATTGTGGGTGCAATAAGGGTTGTTGTTTTGGGAGTCTCTCAAGTTCTTCTAGTGCTTTGTTCTTTGTGTCACTCGTGTATCTTCTGATACATTGAGGTGAATTTGTGTTCTCACTCGTGAAGCTTTTAAGCAAGAGAGTTTAGTGGTGTTCTTGATCAATACTTTTAAGAAAGATCAAGCATTGTTCTTAGTTAGGGTGCTTAAGTAAGTATTTTTTATTGGAAAGTGTAATCTTTCTATTTGGTTTTCCTTGGTCACATGGTGTATGACTGTTTTATCACTATAGTGATTGGTGGTGGGATGTCGACTTCTCAGGTCTAGATGTCAAATTCTAGGTAGAAGTAGTGTTGGGTAGTGATTAGGCGAGAAGTTGTAAACTAGGGGTGTTTAGTCTTTGAACTAATACTACTGATAGTGAACTTCCTTCCTGGTTTGGTAGCCCCCAGATTAAGTGTTGTTCGCACTGAACTGGGTTAACAATTCATTGTGTTATTTATCATTTTGTCATTTAATTTTAGTTTCGATAAGTATGTTGTAAGTCAACAGATGTTATAACATTTGTCTAGTCATTGTGTGTTGTTAGGACATCTGTTGTAAGTGCCAGAATTTCTCCCCTTCTTGTGTATTTTTTCTCACCTTCAGATGACGGGTTCACCATAATCCCTCTCATGTTCTTCCGCAATTTCTTAGCCATGTCATGTTAGTAATCTCAAGTACAAGAGGAAAAATATTAGAGGGGAAAAGAGGTAACCGCTCAAGAATAAAGAAGAAAGGGAAGTCTAAAGGAAAGTACTCTAGTTATTCTTGTATTTATGTATTGACAATGTAGAAAGAAAGATGTTTTTATCAATAATCATATCTCTCGCACGTAACATTCAAGTATTTTAGTTTCCAAGAAAGATCATAATTACGCCTTCGAATAGACGTTTGACGTTACAAACAGAAGAAGCATGAAAAGGGTGGTTGGTAATCAAGGACTAAATCTTCCAACCCCTCACCTTGATATTCAAGCGCGAGGACAGACGGGATGGGACAACTATTAAGGACCGACCACACCTCCCTTATTTGACCATCCTGAGATAGAACACTCGAGATCTAAATATATCAACTGAACATTCAGTTGACTTTTAGAATATTCTTCTGACCACTAGACTATCATGTACCCAGTTGTAGGAAATTCATGCCTCAGGCACACCCATTGGTTCTCCGCATTCCACACCTGAAAGATAGCAAGGCCGTTATTCCTCTTCCATATATAAATGGAATATTGCCATTTCAGATAACAAATTTAAACACCATTTGAATGATCTACAGTGACTTCAGCGTTGAAGTGTTAATCTTGCAAATACACCCCTAATTTATCACACCGAAAGCTTTACTCCACCTTCACTTCCGCAACGCTCTCTATTTATGGCTTCAGAACTGTACAAATCTATTTATTTTATTATTAATCATATATTTTATGTATTCAACTTTATATTTATATAGCTATCTATATGTGTACATATTAAATATATATTTTTTTAAAATTAATATTTACTATTGATCTTACCTGATCAGACTGGGGGGATGTACCTGCAAGGTACTCCGATGCTAAAGTAAGAAGAGAGAGCAATCAGAGTGCAAGTACAAGGTAAGAGTAAGAATGAATGAAGTTACCTGAACCTCTAGTGAAAGAGGGTATTTATAGCCCCCAGCGCTGAGCCAAGATCTCCATATTGGATTGGATGCCCAGGCCCAAAATGGAGACTGCCAAGATTCTACGAGTGTAGTGGAGACCAGCACAGGGTCTCCATCCTAGGTCAACCACTTAGAAGTTTCAGGGGGAGACGCAGTCTTCTCGGAAGCACGTGGATTCCGCCTTATTTGGAGAATTTAAGGTGAAAGAACCATACGAGGAGGAGGGTCCTCGGAGAGAAGGGTAGATAGAGGTGCTCGTAGACGGCGCCTGCTCGAGATCTTGTAGGAAGTCTTTCACGGTCCCTAGTTCCCAACCGAGGGGCTCGTGGATTTTCCAGTCTAAACATAACGTGAGTCATGCTCGGTGAACGGGCAAGAGTGGTCCCTGGTGACGAGGAGATCGATTGGGCCTTCTCTTAGGTTAGGCTAAATTTGGGCCTTGCGCTATGTCGCTACCACGAAAAAATAACCAGAGTCGCCACTAACATATTTATCCCATCGAGGGAAAGGAATATCAGAAAACCTAACAGGAATAAGAACAAGATCTTGCGACCAAAGAATAGGGTATGGGAGTCGGTTACGCGAGGGGAAGGTGTTAGCACCCCTCATGTTCGTCGTACTTGACGGGATCCACCCGTGTTTGTTTCTAATAAAAGGGTGTATACTAATGTCTAAAGCCTAATTCCAAGGGGAAATGCATGCAAAAAGAGGAAAGGAAAAGCACGGGGAAAAGAAGGAATATTTACAAAATTATGCTCGTTCAAGCCCCGCGACTCGATGCCTACATATCCCTTTCAGGAATCAGAGCGCCATAGTTCGGCTCAATAGTTTCTGCTTGTTTTGTGTTTTTTGGTGAACAATACTAAGTTCGCATTCCACCGATGCTTGACCTTGGGATACTTATACGCCTAATTCGTGGAAAGAAAATATTATGTTCTTAAAAAAAGGAAAGTGAATTGGTTTGTTTTTTTACGTAAATCAATGATGAACGAGACCCACTACTAGGCCTCGCATCACTTCATTACTTTGCTTAACCTTTGAGTATTTATTAGGTATTTCAGGTGTTTTTGTTGGTGTTTTATAAGGGAAAGATTTGTGAATTGAATCATACAAAAAGTATATAAGTAGTAGAGAAACAGACTAGGGTCTACACTGCACTCGTTTCTCTTCCACTAACAAGTAGTAGAGAAATAGACCAGGATCTACACCCAAGTCGCTTCTCTCCCACTAAGGTAAGTAGTAAAGAAACGGACTAGGGTCTACACCCCACTCGTTTATTTTCCACTAAAAAGTAGTATTAAGATTCGCATCGTTATATGTTTTAAAAGTGAAAAAAGAAAAAGATGAAGAAGGAGAATGACTAACAAAGGGGATCTCTATCCTAATGTTATCATGTTAATTCTACCTAAATGTTAGGGTTTTTAGAAAGGGAAGTATCTAGCCTAAAGTTGTCATGTAAAAGGTCTAAAGATCTTAAAGTCTAAGAGAATATGCAATTGTGTCATACCTCAAAATTTGCCCTATTGCTATTACATTTTATTAACAGGGACGTAGTACAAATTATATAGGCGCCTTTATTATTGATTGCTCTATGTTTCTCTATATAAAATTGTTTACTTGAATATATAAAAAGAATATATTGTCACCTTTATTATTGAAATATATATATATATATATATATATATAGAGAGAGAGAGAGAGGACGTATCATATGAGAATGAATAAGTTATATGAGAATGTGAGAATGTTATAACAACCATTGGATTTATATTTAATGGTTGAGATTAAAAGATTTTTTTTAAATTTGATTAATAATTTCTCTTTCCTTTTAATGACACATGATTAATTAAAGATCACAATTTAATCTCAACCATTCCTTTCTCAATCTAATGGTTCTTATTCATTCTCACATTCTCATATAACTTATCCATTCTCACTAGATATGCCCTATATATATATATATATATATATATATATATATATATATATATATATATATATATATATATATATATATATATATATATATATATATATATATATATATATATATATATATATATATATATATATGAAATAAAAAATATAGGAAAAAAATCAAAATCAAGATCTATACCAACAGAAACTACCGTTGGTATAAGCAATAGAGATGGAAATTTTCCGTTGGTATAGAGAATTATAATTGACAGAAGTAAATGCCCTTTGGTATAGATTTTATGACCTTTACCAACGGTTTTTAGACCTTTACCAACGGAATTTTGCCGTTGGTAAATGTCAATTTTCTTTTAGTGTGTCAAGAAATTTATGAAGATGATCTTGCTAGCACTATAGCAGGTGAATCTTTTTATGCAGATAAGCTTGCTAGCACTATAGCAGGTGAATCTTTTTTATGCAGATAAGCTTGCTGGCACTATAGCAGGTGAATCTTTTTACGCAGATGATCTTGCTAGCACGATAGCAGGTGAATCTTTTTACGCAGATGATCTTGCTAGCACTATAGCAGGTGAATCTTTTTATGCAGACAAGCTTGCTAGCACGATAGAAGGTAAATCTTTTTATGTAGATAAACTTGCTAGCACGATAGCAGGTGAATCTTTTTTTGCAGATGATCTTGCTAGCACTATAGCAGGTGAATCTTCTTTATGCAGGTAGCTTGCTAGAACTATAGCAGGTGACTCCTTTATGCAGGTAGCTTGCTAGAACAATAGCAGGTGAATCCTTTATGCAGGTAGCTTGCTAGAACTATAGCAGGTGAATCTTTTATGCAGGTAGCTTGCTAGAACCATAACAGGTGAATCCTTTACGCATGTAGCTTGCTAGAACTATACCAGGTGAATCCTTTACGCGGGTAGCTTTCTATAACTCTAGCAGGTGATTCCTTTAATACGCAGGTAAGCTCGCTAGAACTATAGCAAGTGAAACCTTTAATACGCAGGTAAGCTCGCTAGAGCTATAGCAGGTGAATCCTTAATGCAAGAATTTACGAATCTTCGCTATGTAAGTCTCAAGCTTTAGCAAGATAATTCTTTACATCTCTCTTATACACGCACAAGGTAAATTTAGGGGTCTTCCATTATTTAATCACTCTTCGATCCGAAAAGCATGAGACCGGCATATTCTCACACCCTTCGATCCAAGAATAATTAAATAGGGGCGGCTGTCATACCCCAAAATTTTCCCTATTGCTATTACATTTTATTAACAGGAACGTAGTACAAATTCTACAAGGGGTGTATATCAAACTAGTGGGCTTGACATCTTGATTGGCAAGCCCATTTCAAAAGAGTAACCATTCTCTAAATTGTCCAATTCAAAAGATAGGAGTATACATTAAGTAAAAGTGTGTATTTAATTGGGCTTATTATTCATAAGAATATGGGGCCCAATTTTCGGATTCAAAATTATTTTTAAACTTGGGTTTTATAAACTTCCTCGGTTTATCTATAATATTTTGGATTTTTGTAATTATTTGTTTCTATCAAAAGTATAATAGTTAACTCTTAAACTATTTATATTTTAATAAATAGAAAATATTTTTCTATGCTTCATACACTTTCAATTGGCTTTTTACTACAAATAAATAACATAGCACAATTGGTAAGGAAGCAAGACTTGCAAATAAAAAGTCGCAAGTTCGAAAAAAGGGTTTCTGGCCATTGTTGTCTCGATGGTTTTGGCCTTTGGTCGTTGTTGTCTCGATCTGACAATGACCATATTAAAACCTTTAAGGTTTTATCCCTTTGGCCACCCTTTTTTATCCCTATGTCAAATCAAAGCATGTAACTCATCAATTGGTACACTTATCACTTAAATGTAATAAGACAAAAACAAAGGCCAGCCAATCAGAATGCCACACGTGAATTGCTAATGACTGAAATAGGACAAAAATAGCAAAAAGCTGGGAATCAAAACCAATCACGCTGTGCCACGTAAGCTGACAAAGGGGAAAAATAAGCAAGAACACATAGACGCCGGAGCAGAGCTCCGGTCGTCTTCTCCAGCCATACCGACGGCGGAGACTCACCAGAATTTCCAGAGACCAAAGATACCACCACCGTTCAACTCGATTTTCACCGTAGAATCTGAATATGAGCTTCATTTTCCTTAATATTTGTTGTAACATCTAAACTGAAACATATTTTCAAAACCCTAACATATAAAATCTTCATGAAAACGAAAGATCTTTACACCAAAACAATCCTTATGCCATGTAGAACTCAAACACACAATTTAAACGTTCAAATAGCAATTATTTCATGCAAACCGAATCAGAGCTCAAGAATAAAAAGCTGAACACAAATGCATCAAATAACGCCGCAATTAGTGGAGCTAACACAGCCTCCTTGGCATGAGGAGCTCACAGATGCATATGTCCTAGTACATGTTTCTATAATTCTAAGAGAGTTTAAGGTTTACCTCACAAATTCTTGAATCGACAATAAAGAAAACTCTACAATGCTGCTTCCAATCCCTTATCCCTTGATGATGATGATGATGAAAGATCTTCAGAAATGAGCAAGAAGATACTGGGAAATAAACTCAGAAATGAGGTGTTGTCTACTCCTTCAAAGATCCGTGGAAATACATGAAGCTCAAAAATGCTTTCCACGGGGAGAGAGAGAGAGAGAGAGAGAGAGAGAGAGAGAAGAGAGAGAGAGAGAGAGAGAGAGAGAGAGAGAGAGAGTGCGAGAGAGAGAGAGAGTGAGAGAGAGAGAGAGAGAGAGAGAGAGTGAGAGAGAGAGAGAGAGAGAGAGAGAGAGAGAGGAGAGAGAGAGAGAGAGAGAGAATCAGAGCTCAAGAATAAAAAGCTGAACACAAATGCATCAAATAACGTCGCAATTAGTGGAGCTAACACAACCTCCTTGGCATGAGGAGCTCACAGATGCATATGTCCTAGAACATTTTTCTATAATTCTAAGAGAGTTTAAGGTTTACCTCACAAATTCTTGAATCGACAATAAAGAAAACTCTACAATGCTGCTTCCAATCCCTTATCCCTTGATGATGATGATGATGATGATGAAAGATCTTCAGAAATGAGCAAGAAGATACTGGGAAATAAGCTCAGAAATGAGGTGTTGTCTACTCCTTCAAAGATCCGTGGAAATACATGAAGCTCAAAAATGCTTTCCACAGGGAGAGAGAGAGAGAGAGAGAGAGAGAGAGAGAGAGAGAGAAGAGAGAGAGAGAGAGAGAGAGAGAGAGAGAGAGAGAGAGAGAGAGAGAGAGAGAGAGAGAGAGAGAGAGAGAGAGAGAAGAGAGAAGAGAGAGAGGGAGAGAGAGAGAGATAGAGAGAGAGTGAGAGAGAGAGAGTGAGAGAGAGAGAGAAGAGAGAGAGAGAGAGAGAGAGAGAGAGAGAGAGAGAGAGAACTGTGAAAACAAAATTATGAAACGTGAGTGTGAATTATGAAGGATTAGTGTTTATATACCTAAGTATATGTGAGTTATGGTGGGGTGCTTTGTAGTGTAACTTTTTCTAAACTTAATGAGCAAGGCTTGGTGTTTATATGGAGTAAGCATCTTTGTTGCTTCGTGCTTTCAGAATGTTGCATGGTATTCTATGGCAAGTGGTGGTGTTGTTCGTATACGTGCTGCAGCAACTACTTCGTGTCGATCCTTGTGCCAAGACCACTTTGCGTGTTTATATCTTCACCCATGGTTCACCATTTGATTCATACTTGGGCTCATCGTGAAGAGGAGGTAGAGTAAAACGATATTGGTGTTGGAGATGTCTTGAGATTATGCTTGGAGCTTACTCAAAAATGCATGTGATCCTCATCTGGCACATCTGATCCTACTGCGCGCGCAGACTTGGCTCTACCAGCCTGATGCCTTGCCAACGATACGCTAGTCATGGTGCTGACTTTGAGACTTGATATTTTGCTCAATACACATCCAATTGGCCTGATTCTTTGCTAGTTGGATAGAGGACATGAGGGAGAGGATTTTTATGTTGGAATCGGTTCAAATAGATGCCTTTAGCTCTTTAAAAATTTCCTCAAAGATAGTACACCACGTGTTTGAGAAATTGCTTACACGTGCCCAAAAATTTTCCAAGCAACATGGCTTGTATCCAGTTTTAATCTTCCAAGTTCATAGCTCCATATCTTTTAATCCAGATTTCAAATGAACAAAACTCCAACTACAAAGTTGGAAAGGACCATGAATAGGATATTTTTGCTTTTGCACTCATCTTGAAATAATGCCTAGAACCACGTGTAAAATAAGCCTGAAGTCACCTGCCCAACCATTCTTAAATTCCTTAAAAATTCTCTAAGTGTAGAACTTTCCTTTTATGGAAACTTCAATTTTCAACTAATTTTCCCCATTTGGTAGCTTTTAGTTATTTCTTGATTTTAATTATTTTTGTTGACTTTCTTTGAACAAATTTTCACCAAAAGTCAAGAGGCATGACTATTGACCTGACTTTGACCAAAAACCTAAAAAGGTTAATTGTTGACTTTCAATCTCAGATGAAATTTTCTGATCAAACAATCTCCTATTCAACTTTAATCAAGCATCCACCAATGAAATCAATTGAAAATCTCATCATAGACCTTATGCTACCTTAGGAGATTTTTGGTGTTATGAATAAAAACAAACTCTTTAAAACCCTCCCAATTAAAGATCATTCAATTATTTTCACTAAATCCTTCTATTTTTTCAAAACCCTCTCCTCCCTTTTCCTCAAAACTCCCAAACATAACCTTAGAGTCAAACAAAATTAAAATGACGTTAGTATCATCCAAAAATTAATAAATAAATTTAGTACTTGGTGTGTGGTATCAACCAAATCTAAATGAAATAAATTACCTTATTTTTCAAAGCATGACAAATAGCACCTATGACATACATTCCAGTGATATATTAACCTGAAATCACAATTGATATGCATGCAATGCAATATCAATTTCTTTTAAAATCTTTATAAATATATAATATTTAGGGTTAAATAAGTTTTTGGTCCCTATAAAATTACCAAATTTCGTTTTAAGTCCCTTCAAAATTTTCCTTCAAATTTCAGTCCTTACAAAATTTTCCGTCTTAAAAAATGGTCCCTGACGTTAAAAGCCACTAACGGCTGCTGATGTGTCAAGACAGGTGGAAATTTTTTAAACCAATTGTTAATTGTTTTAATCCAGCGTGTTATTAAAAGGACCACTCATCATTCCTTTGCCCTAATTCATCTTCTTCATCTTCTGCCTCCATCGTGACCTATTTCCTCTTCTTCTTCTTTTGCCCTAATTCCTCATTCAGTGTCACTTTGTGCTTCTTCTTCGTTCTTTCGTTTTAGTTCTTCTTCGTTCATCTGCACCTATGTCGTCTGTTTCAGTGAAATCGCGATTTGGTGGTAGGTTTTGTGGGTGTCAAGCTCGGATGGTGATGTATCAATGTCACAATGGGCCAAATAAGGGGAGGTTGTTTTGGAGATGTCCTTACTGGAAGAATGCTGATACTTGTAATCTATTCATATGGGCTGAAGATGTTGGTGAAATTTCTGGAAATGAAGATCTTACCATTAGGAATTTAGAGTTTGATGTCATGGAATATGTGGGATATATGAAGTCATTGTATGAGGATGCAAGGAAGAAGAACAAGAACTTAAAGGCCAAGTTGAAAATATTGGAATTTCATGGAAAAATAAAGATGTTGGTTCTTGTTGTGTCCTTTATGATTAATTTGTATTTTTTGTTCAAGTGTAATTACTGAGTTGTTTAGGCTTGTGAACACTTGATAATGTAGTTTGGTTATGTTCATTGTTTGATGTATTTGTTTGATGTTATTGTTTGATGTTCTTGTTTAATGAAATACAATGTAGTTCTTGTTTCAATTTAGTTTGTTATGATACACATAAATGAAAAACCAAAGCAACTGATAACATAAGAGTGGTTCATAATACATTTTAGGTTCAGTACAAAACAAAAGAGATACATCCAAAAGTGGTTCATAATACATCTTCATAATACATCTTAGATTCAGTTCAAAACAAAAGAGATACATCCAAAAGTGGTTCATAATACATCACACAAATGTTTCAAAGTAAATAACAAAACAGTAGGACAATTTTGGATCACTGAGTCATGCTCTTTTGGATGTCAGCCCATGGCTTTCTACCACTAGCACTGCTCACGGTAGAGTCTTCATCAGGAATTTCAAGTGGATCATTTTGATCCCTTCCAGGCCCCTGTATATTTTTTGCCTTCAAAGTCCTTAGTCTATCACTCTTTCTAATTGGAGATGCAGCAAGATTGGACTTTTTCCTTGGTGATATCATTGCCTTCACCTATTAAGACAAAAAACAGTTAACAATGGTTTATAAACACAGCATGCCAAGGTATATCACCACTTGTTACAAACTTACAGGGTCACTCATAGTTGACATAGTTGGCTTGTTGGCAGCTTTGGACACCTTTGGAGCAATGGATGGTTTGACAGGTTTTGGAACCTTGGGGCATTTTCCAATAAAGGTCTTGGGACCAGATCTTTTACTCTTGACAGGACTAATATCAATTCTCAATGGTGCAATATCAAGTATTTCCTCATCATCTAACAAGGCCTCCAATTCATCAGGATCAACTCCACAATACTTTTTCATTGCCTCAGCTGAACTGACAGTGTTTTGTGAATGAGGCACATCTTCATTGCTATGAGGCACATCATTAGCTTGCACATCATTAGCTTGATTCTCACTTACAGCTTCATTGCTAGGAGGCACATCTTCAGCTTGCATATCTTCAGCTTGATTCTCACTTACAGCTTCATGTTGTGGCACATCATTAGCTTGCACATCATTAGCTTGATTCTCATTGCTATGAGGCACATCTTCAGCTTGATTCTCACTTACAGCTTCATGTTGTGGCACATCATTAGTTTGCACAGAACCTCCTACATTTGCAGTAGACTTTGACTTCTTTGATTTCCCTCCTACATTTGCAGTAGACTTTGACTTCTTTGATTTCCCTCCTACATTTGCAGTAGACTTTGACTTCTTTGATTTCCCTCCTACTTGCACAGAAGCCTGCAACCAATGTAATTGTAATAAAATCAACCAAAATAACTGTAACCAATTTAGTTCAATTACTTACCCTTTTTTTGACTCCAGAAGTTCCCACATTAGGTGTTTGGCTTCCTTGGGTGGATGCAACACCTGTTGGTACATCTGTTGGTACATCTCTTGGTACATCTCTTGGTACATCTCTTGGTACATCTCTTGGTACTTCACCAACAATAACTGCTAGCTGTTTGTTTTTCTTACAAGTCCTTTTGTTATGTCCATATTCAAAGCAAATCTTGCACCTATGACTTGTGTTAGTCCTTTGCCACCTTGTTTGACTTTCTTCATCAGCCTCTCTTCTTCTCAATTTCTTTGGTCTGCCAGGACCTCTCTTATAACTAGGTGGCAAGATTTCAGGGTCAGTGGTCTTTGGCCATTTGTTTTGGCCATTAATAGGACTGATAACTTCATTGTAACATGATACATAGGTAGACTTATGATAACACTTGTGTACATAGTTAATGGGGTTATCTACCTTCCTATGTATGGCTGCAACAGCATGTCTACATGGGATCCCTACTAAGTCCCAAAAATTACAAGAACAGGTATGTTTTGCCAAGTCCACAACAAAACTATCTGTGAACATTACATGAGTAACCTGAAATGTTAATCTACCTCCATAAGTGGGCAGCCAACTAGCACTTTTTCTATCTCCCTATCTAACCTTCTAAGTGGCTTAGACATAATCACTCCTTTGTAATTCTCTACCTTCTCCCTAAGAGTGGCAAACCTACCCATTAGATAGTTCCTAATCCATTCAAACATGGTAAGTATAGGTTTATCCCTTTGCATCAAAATAGTAGCATTAAAAGATTCACTTAGGTTGTTCATAAGAACATCACACTTAGAGTAGAAGGGAAAGGCATGCTTACACCACTTATTCTTGGGAATAGCATTCATCCATTCATAGGCATCTGGATTTGCCTCTTTAATTTGATTCATCTTAGCCTCATGATCTTCAAAATAGGTTGCCTTTGTTGCAGCCATTATTAGATCTCTATAGAGTGTACCACCCCCAAACTTCTTCTTGAAGTTAGCATACAAATGTCTTAAGCAAAATCTGTGCTCAAATTCAGGATAGTCTTCCTCAAATACATTCACCAATCCCTGCATATAAAGACCTAAGTTAATATCTAAAATCACATATAATCACATATAAGGAAAGAAAGATTAACAAATAACACCTTTTGCTGATCAGAAATGAAGCAACACCTATTATCAGAACCTATGTCTTCAAGTAGCAACCTCATAAACCAGCTCCAAGAGTCCCTACACTCAGTCTCCACAACACCAAAGGCAAGTGGAAGATACTGATCATTAGCATCCCTACTGACAGCTATCAACAATATTCCACCATATTTGTTCTTTAAGTGACAACCATCCAATCCTATGAAAGGTCCACAACCATTCTTGAATGCTCTCTTTGTACCATCAAAGCACATGTAGCACCTTTCAAACTTAGGTGGCAAACCAGAAATGTTCAACTTAAATGTATTACCTATACATGCCCTTCTCAATTCAGCTCCATATGACCATAACATACTATACTGCTTGGTTGAGTCACCTTCAACAACCCTTCTAGCTATTTGCCTTGCTTTGAAAGCCCTACATCCAGTAATTTCTGTGGCAAACCTCAATCTAACATCAGAAACAATCTCATTCAATTTCATACCTGAATTGTTCTTCAACTTGTCCACAATTATTCTAGACACCCAATCAGCATTAGCATTCTTGTTGAAGAACTTTCTTCCACATTTGTGCTTCTGAATTAAAGTCTTAATCCTGAAAGATTCAGTTCTCAAAACTCTACTGCATAAAACAGTGTAACCACATTGTTGTTTATCCTTACAAATAACCCTGCACCTTTCCCCATCATTTTTGGCAAACTTAACTTCCCTACCATTCAACACATTGTGTTCCAGTACAGCCTTTTTAAATTGCTTCAGAGATGAAAATTCCATTCCAACCTTGAACTTAAATTCCTTTCTAAGTTTTTCATCATCCCTAAACCTTATCACTGAAGGCCTACCATCATCACTATCATCATCTGCCCCACTATCAAGCTCATCTGTTAAGTATTCATCATCAATTAAATGTTCCCTTTCCATCTCTGCTGTCATCATTCCTGTATGTATCCCACCTGCACCATTTTCTACTCCACCTGCACCATTGTTGATCTCTTCACCTACATCTTCATCAATATCATTCATCCTCTCCTCTTCACTATCATCAAAATGTATGCCATCCAAAGAGTCTTCACTTGATTCACCATCTTCACTTTCGTCCACATTAACATTTTCTTTTTCTTTTGGCTCAGTATATATCTCAATATCAGACTTTGTCTCCTCAGTACACATAGCTAACAATGTTGCATCCTCATCATTAACAAGTGGTTTTAGATCATTTTCAAGTGAGCCATGTTCGGACTTCCACCACATTTTCACATCTTCCTTTATAAATGAAGCATCCAAAGACTTAAGTAAATCACATGCTTCAAAATATGACCAGAAATCTGGGTCCTGACCAGCTATAGCAAAAACATCGCCCCCTTCATATGATACCCCTTCATCTCTTACAAATTTTCCATTGGTAAAAAATACAACCTTAAATAACCCCATTCCCTAAACATTTCAAGTAAACCAATGGTATATCAGACAGTGACTTGACAACAAAATAAAACCCTAAACAATGGTATATGGCATGCAAGGAACAACTAACCCTAAACAATATTCAAGACAGAAATTCGCAATTATTAAACAATAGAATGAGAAAGTGGGACTTACCTTGTCGTTTTTTGGGACCGGAGCACTCAAAACCAGGAGTTGTCGTTGTTGGGACCACTTGAATGAAAAGGAAACGAAAGGGTTGAGAGAAGAGGGACCACGAGAGAGAAGAAGAGGGACCAGATGAAGAAGACAACGTTAAAGATAAGGGTGGATTAACAATTGGTTTAAAAACACGCTGGATTAAAACAATTAACAATTGGTTTAAAAAATTTCCACCTGTCTTGACACATCAGCAGCCGTTAGTGGCTTTTAACGTCAGGGACCATTTTTTAAGACGGAAAATTTTGTAGGGACTGAAATTTGAAGGAAAATTTTGAAGGGACTTAAAACGAAATTTGGTAATTTTATAGGGACCAAAAACTTATTTAACCCTAATATTTATATTACCAAATGTTGAAATTATTTTTCCATATGTTCATAATTGATATACAATTCTCATATAAGACAATGCTACAATGTAAAGAAACATAAAGAAAAATAAGTCCATGATTTTGTAGCCAATCTGCATAGGGATATATCAAATATTTTTCCGTGATGATGATGTTGTTGACGGTTTGATCCAATCCTCTGCAAAATAACCAAATTTCTCACCAATCGAAGTTCTTGCACACATCAGGATGAACAAGAAATGATGTAGTAGTGAAAGAAGAATATCTCGTGTCTTCATGTTCCTATTGATTGTTTTGCACGTTTTGATCTTCAACATCGACGCGTTGGTGAGCGTTGATCCCAACTTCTCCAGAGACATTTTTGATGACAATGGTTTCTAGATGACTAGTAGATACCAAGTCAGAGAATTCCATGCTGTGGCCTCCATCATAGAGTTTCATTTATCAGTATATATCTGCCATGAATGATCATTGATCTAAGCACTAGTATAGGTAGAGGCGGTGATACGAAATTACGGAATCTACTATTATCTACCTGCATATTGGATGTTTCGGTCAAAGATTTAGCAGTATGTAGTAGCGACAGACGGCAAAGAGGGCAGGTGTTGTGGCTGGAAAGACAAAGATCAATGCAATTTGTGTGAAACATATGACCGCATACAGGTATCTGTTGTAGTCTGTCGTCCAGTTGGTAATCCAAAAGACATACTTAGAAATTCGAACGAAAAAAGATACAACACAATATTGCTCACATCATGATTTCCATCATCTAGCAAACTTTCTAAACCTTAACTTGTTCTTTTCATTAGCTTAGTTATGAAAGATCCTTGACCACAAAGCATAGCTAATGCAAGAACTCACCAAGCATGACAAAAATAAATATGTTCTACTCCTTTGATGTTTATAAAAGTTTTAGTAGCAAGCAAACATTAATGTTCTCAAACTAAAGTTCATAATTATATCACATTAAATTCCATTTGCAAAGCATCTCAGTCAACAACAGAAAAAAAGATCTTCCCAAACTAAAGACCTTCTATCACTTTTATCACATTTATAACATGACGGATTCCATGTTCGGCATATGCTAGCTGTTGAATTCTATGTTCGACATCTTCCAAGTTTTATAGCATGGATTAAGTACATTTTCATCAACTACTACATATACAAGCTATTTTTAGGATCTCAGTATGAAATTAATGAAACCTACCCATGTTCTAGTGGTAAGTGTTTGATTTCAGAGTTTCCATTGATAAAGCAAATGAGTAAATTCAAAACGGAAAATATTAGCATCTTGCAGTTTCACTCAAATAATGATATTGTGTTCAACTGTTACAATACTGCAACAATACAATAGCTTTGAATTTATTTTCTATTCTTATGAGACATTTCGTCAAATGGTTCACGTTCACATGTAAACCAAGCCAAATAAAAAGAGAAATTCACGGAGACAATGCAAAGAACATTTCCATTTGTCGTACCCCAATTTTTGACCTAGTCTTTTTTTATTATTTCGCAATCCATTTGCATTATTTGTGTTGACTGTGTCCATTTAAGTTGTGATTGATTTTTGCACCTTGTATATGTGATTTCCTCGCATTATGTGTTAATTGGATTAATAGTTAATTTTTATTATTATCGGAATTAATATTTTCTTTGATAGTTATATTTACTGTTAATTCATCTAGCTTTGTAAATAATATATATTTTCTTCTTATCTTTTAATTAAAGTCGCATTCAAAATGAGTTTTTTAATTAAATTTACATTATATTAATATTTGTTTTTTTTTAATAATTAAATTTTATTATTTTTTTTATGGTCATATGTCACAAAAGATAATAATATTTGCAATAAGCATGAAATTATTTATACATAATATATATTTTTTTATCAATTTATTTCGTTGTTGGCAAAAAAGCTCTCCGTACAATGCGATACCCAGATGGGGTTTTCCGATAGCCAACCGGTGAGCTTCAGCGCCAGAGTTACTGTTTCCACGGAGGATCTCGAAGGCGCCTAGAAAGGTATCTTGTACTCTCTCATCTTCGGTTTAAATTCCTGGCTTTAGGGCTCAGGGACCTTGTTGGGAAGGTACAGCACGATATCAATTTAGGGCTTTTTGGGTCAACCGGTGGTAGCGCTTTGCTCGGTCTTCGTCTTCTTCTTTTGGCTCTGGGTTATTTCTGTGTGTGGCTTCTTTTAGGTTCTTCTGTGTTTTTCGGTGAGTCCCGGTTCCTGGTCCTCTTTCGGATGAGGGACAGTAGGTTTGTTCAGCAATAGAATGGGTGGACGAAAGTCTCAAGTTCGCGTCAGGCGGGGGGGATATTCTGAGATGGGACGTCTTCCCGTTGGGTGGTTGGAATCGCAACCGACCCAATATTGACAAGGTGGTGACCTCATTTTATGTTTCGGAATTTCCAGTTGTTTCTCGAGCCAAAGATTTGTTCGACCTCTTCGGGTGTATCGGGAATGTGGTGGAGGTGGCGATTTCGCCTCGAAGGAACAAATTTGGCAAACGTTTCGGGTTTGCCAGATTTGTTGAGGTTGACGATGGTCAGATACTAGCGGTGAAATTGGATAATGTGGTGATTGGGGAGAAGAAAATTCACGCAAATCTCCCACGTTTTGAAAGGAACCAAGGGGGTTCTGTGAGACATCATTCTGTTCCCAGGAGAGGTGATTACAAGCAGCAATTCGTTAGGAAGGGTAACAACGGTTTTGACGTAGGGAAGCCGCTAAATCGATCCTTTGCCAATGTCGTCGTGGGAGCCGCTCCAAAGGTTACTTTTTCGCAGGAACATGCTAACCATGCTGAAGGGTTGGCAGTGGCAAAAGAGGTTTGTTTTAATACTCCTGAAGGTCATAGGAGTAGGTTCGAGAAAGCTTATATTGGGAGGGTGGTTATTCCGGGATCGGCATATAACATCCAAACTTATATGGAGATGGAAGGCGTGTTCGAGGTGAAGGTAACACCGATGGGAGGTAATATTTGTCTTCTCGAGGAATCGGAAGAAGGCTTTATTCGGGATCTTATAGGGGAGGGACAGGATTGGTGGAGGAGTTGGTTCAGTGATGTCAAGAAGTGGGAGGAGGATATGATTGAGGGATACAGAGAGGTGTGGATGAGAGTTTATGGCTTACCCACTCACGCATGGCATTCTGACTTTTTCAAAGTTTTAGCAGAGTCGTGGGGCACTTTCGTGTGTATCGACGAGAGAACGGCAAAGGGTTGCGCTTTCGACGTAGCTAGGATCCTTGTTAAGGTTAAGCTTTCGTTCTGCACACCCAAAGACGTCACGGTTATTATTGATGGGAAGAATTTCTGTTTAACTATTAGGGAGGATCAGTGGGGCTCTTCTTCTCTGTCACCAGGTTTTTTAAAAAATAAACCTCCATCTGATGACCCTTCCTCGGAGTCAGAAGATATGTGGGAAGACGATCTAAGCCTTAGGAATTTCGACAAGGATTTTGTCATGTCAGAGGATAGTATTGAACAATTCTCGGAAAACGCTGTTAGGGAGGAAGGTTTGAGGAATTATTCAACTCCAGGCTTAGTAGCAGCAGGGCATTTAGCGAAGCAGAATTCAGTGGCAGGTTCGGCGAAAGGATTTTCTGGAGGCTGTGATTCTGGTAAGTTTGACAACGCCCTCTTGAAGGCTAGAAACTTCACTGTTTTCACCGATAAAGTGAAGGATGTTTCGGTTCAACCTTCACTAGCGGCTGTTGATTCTGGAATCCCTATAGAACAGCATCAGCATCATAAAGCAGTTTCGGTCCAACCTTCATCGGTGGCTGTTGATTCTGGAATTCCTCTAGAACAGCATCAGCATCGCCCTCTTCTGTCAGCACCGATCCATTCTTCCCCAGTTTTGGTTTCGTCAGGAACAGCCGCTCCAGAGTCCAGCGTTCACGGTGATGCTGATTGCGTGGTTTGCGATGTAACGCCCAGCAAGGCGGGTTGTTCTACTCTTATGACAGTGCCAAATTCTGGGCCGAAACTTTGTAAGAAGTTGAAGCTGAAATTTCTGAACAGCATGCCAGGCACTGCAGTAGGTAAAAAGAAAATTTCTCCTCTGCCAAACAGTGCGTTTTCTGCCCCGGAAAGGATGAATTTTCCTGTTAGACTCTCTGTTAGACAGGTAGAAGGTAATTCCTTAGAGGTTAACAGTGGAGTTAACTGTGTTACTAATCCGACGTGTTATGGCGATCAAAATGATGATTCCGATATTAGTAGAAACAACGGGAGATTGTGGAGATTAATGGATGTGGATGTAGGGGGTAAATTTTTTTCGGCTATTGTTGCACTTGGTGTTGTGAATTCGGAGGGAAGGAAAAATCTCATCGATAGAATAGAATCCTTGGAGTTAGAGGGACGCAAGAAACGGGAGGTAAGGAAGGAGACAAAAAATGTGCTCAATGATTATAGGCTCATTAAATATTAGGGGGGGAGTTAATGCTCTTAAAAGAAGGAGGATTAGCGCGTTGATTAAAAAAGGTAATGCGGACGTGTTTTTAATTCAAGAAACAAAGGTTGTCAAAATGGAAGAAAATTTGGCTAAGTCTTTTTGGTTTTCTCCGGAGGTGGGTTTTTCCTTTTCTAATTCTATAGGTAGGTCAGGAGGATTACTCACTTTATGGAACGACAAAGTGGAGGTTGTTAGTAGTTTTAAAGGAGAAGGTTATTTGGGAATTAAAGTTTGGTGGGAGAATAAGTTGTATTATGTGTTAAATGTTTATTCGCCTTGTTTGTTGATCAAAAAAATGGAGTTATGGAAGAAGTTGCTCGAGTTGAAGGAGACCTTCAAGGATGGAGAATGGATAATGGGAGGGGATTTCAACGCGATCAAGAACATTAGAGAGAGGAAGGGGCGGGCATTGAATGTGAATAAAAGAGAAATGGAGCTTTTTGTGGAGTTTATTGTTAAAAGCTCTTTGGTGGATATCCCTTGCAAAGGGAAAAAGTTCTCGTGGTTTAGCGGAGATGGGAAGTCGATGAGTAGAATCGATCGCTTCATCGTTTCTAATGATGTGGTGTCTAATTGGGAGGTAACGGGTCAATTCATTGGTGATAGGGATATATCGGATCATTGCCCCATTTGGCTTGTAAAGGATCAACGGAATTGGGGACCAAAACCATTTAAATTCAATAATGAATGGTTTTGCTTTGATTCCTTCATTCCTTTCGTGGAGAACGAGTGGAGAAGTATGAAGGTGGAAGGTAGAGGCGATTTTGTGCTAAAAGAAAAACTTAGGCTACTAAAAGATAAGTTAAGAATTTGGAACAAAGAGGTGTTCGGTAGAATAAACTTGGAGATGGAGGAAGGAGTGAGCAAGATGAACTTGGCCGATGATAAACTTGCTTCCGACGATTTTATCGACTTCGAAAGCACTATGGAAGAAAGAAAGGAAGCTTGTGGTAAATTTTGGAGGAATTTAAGGATAAAAGAAAATATGCTATTACAAAAGTCAAGATTGAGTTGGATAAAGGAAGGAGATTCCAATAGCGGTTTCTTTCATAAAGTGATGAAACAACGAAGGAGGAACAATCATTTAGGCCCGATCCTATCTTCGGAAGGATTGATGGAACCGGTTGAGGAGGTTAGGGAGACGGTGTTTAAACACTTCGGAGAGAAATTTGTTGAAACGGAGGATAGTAGACCGTTTTTGGAGGACATTCCATTCAAATCTTTAAGTAAGGAGGAGGCGGATGGTTTGGAGAGACCCTTTCTTCAAGATGAGATAAAAGAGGCGGTGTGGGAGTGTGGAAGTGATAAAAGTCCGGGGCCGGATGGGTATTCCTTCCTTTTCTTTAAAAGATGTTGGTACTTTCTTAAAGAAGATTTCTTCAATTTATTCAACTATTTCTTTGGAGGGAGCACTTTGTCAAAGGTAATCACTTCATCTTTTTTGACTTTAATTCCAAAGAAGCATAATCCTTTGGGATTGGACGATTATAGGCCTATTTGCTTGGTGGGATGCATTTACAAAGTGGCGACCAAACTTTTGGCGGGAAGACTTAAAAAGGTGTTAAGCTCCATCATCTCTCCTAATCAAACCGCCTTTGTCCCCGGTAGACAATTGCTTGACGGGGTGTTAGTTGCGAACGAGGTGGTCGATTATGCTAGGAAGACGGGTAGTAATTGTTCTCTTTTCAAAGTTGACTTTGAAAAGGCTTATGATAAAGTGAGTTGGTGTTTCCTAAAATTTATGTTCAAAAGGTTGGGGTTCGGTAAGAGATGGATGAAGTGGATGGATTTATTGGTGTTTAAGAGCGACATGTCGGTGCTTATTAATGGGAGCCCCTCAAAAGAGTTCGGTGTTTTTAGAGGGTTGAGACAAGGAGACCCCCTTTCTCCTTTTCTTTTTGTTTTGGTGGCGGAAGCTCTCACGGCCTTGGTTAGAAAGTCCATGGAAATTGGGGAGTTCCAAAGTTTTGTTATCAAAGGTTCTTGTAGAGTGGACATTCTTCAATTCGCGGATGACACTTTATTGGTGGGGGATGGTAGTTGGAAGCATATTAAGGCGGTCAAGGCGGTTCTTAGAGCGTTTGAACTTGTGTCGGGCCTTGGTATAAACTATAATAAGAGTAAATTGATAGGTATCAATGCTACAAATCAATTCTTGGAAGCGGCGTCTCTTTTTTTGTCTTGTAAAATTGAGGAAGACAAGTTTCTCTTCCTTGGCATCCCCATCGGTCACAACCCTAGGTTGGATTCCACTTGGGATCCTTTGTTGAACAAGATGAAAACTAGATTGGAAGGTTGGACTAACCGATTTTTGAATTTTGGAGGAAGGATTACTCTCTTGAAGTCGGTTCTTAGTTCTCTCTCCATTTTCACTATGTCTTTCTATAAAATGCCGTTGAAGGTGGTGAAGAAATTCAATAGTGTGCAAAGTAAGTTCCTTTGGGGAGGTGTGGAGGAGAAAAGAAAGATTCATTGGGTTCGGTGGAAAGACTTATCGCTTCCCATGGAGAAAGGGGGATTAGGTGTAAAAGATATCGCTTTGTTTAATATTTCTCTTCTTAACAAGTGGAGGTGGCGTATTTTACAAGGCCGTAAGTCTCTTTGGCTCGATGTTTTGAAAGCTCGTTATGGTGATTTATCGTCCGTTTTGTTGGTTGACGGCAAGGTTAGTAACATTTCTCATTCTCTTTTCGTAGCCTCTTCTTCATCTTCTTCTTTTTGGTGGAAATATTTGGTTAAGATTCGGTCCTTTTCTCCTACGGATCCTATGGTGGAAAATGTTAAATTTACTATTAACAACGGGTTTCAAACGCCGTTTTGGGAATCTAATTGGTTGGAAGGGATTCCTTTGAAAGAGGAATTTCCGGAGTTGTATGATAATTCTCTTTTGAAGGGTGTGTCGGTGGCGGGTATGGGGGGGTGGATTGATGGAGTTTGGTGTTGGGGCGATTTTGGTTTAAAGTTGGAGGGGAATTTTTTAGAGCCGGATTTGATTAAGATGAAGAATCGGGTGGATTCTTTCATAGGTTGGAATCATGGCAACGACTCGGTTTTGTGGAACAAAGAAACAACGAAGGAGTTTTCTGTAGCATCTTGTTATAGTTTTTATTTGAATCTTCAAATCCCGTTTGGACCGCTTAATAGATATGATGGGCTTTTTGAGTTTCTTTGAAAAATGGAGGTTCCGTTCAAAATAAAGGTTTTTGGGTGGAGACTTTTTCTTGATAGGCTTCCAACGATTGATGGATTGGTGTATAGAGGTATGACTTTTCCGTTTGACACGTCTAAATGCGTTTTGTGTGGTCTAGTCTCCGAGGATAGGGATCATTATTTTTTTGGTTGTTTGGTGGGTAAAAAGATTTGGAATGATATAGCTTTGTGGGTTGGTAAAGGGGAGTTTTTGGATAACAAGTGTATGCCGCATTTTTGGGATTGGCACTTGTATTTTCGTTCGCGTAAGGTTAAAGATAGTAAATTGGACTTGGTGAGGATTGCCACTATTTGGTCCTTTTGGTTACTTAGGAATGGAGTGTGCTTTCGGAAGGAAGCTTGGAGCATTAACAACACCGTTTGGAACATCAAATTCTTGGTTTGGAAATGGTCTTTTTGCGGGAAGATTACCCATCCCAATTACACTTTTTACGATTTTAGTAAAGAGCCCCTTTTCTTTCTATCGTAAGGGTAATTGGTGTGTAATTTTTCTTTTTGTCGGGCTTTCCCGCTCTCCTTTGTAATCGGGTTGGAGAACCCTTAGTTCTCCGTTTAATATTATTTCTTGATTAAAAAAATAATAATAATAATAATATTTGCAAAAAAGCTTTATTGTTTTGGAACCAACGATTAACCTACAAAAATTCTGCTTCAGAAACTCTCTCTTCAATACACTCAAAACTGAGTCATTCAACCATACTTCTCAAAACTCATCTTCAATCATTCTCAAAACTCAGCCACAAGAACCTAACAGAGAACACCAAAACGTATCCCTCAAACTACAAACAGTAGAGACACCACATAATACGCACCAGCCACACCGTAAATCACCACGTATGATTGCTACTTTGGTCGTCGACTCCCTCGTAGTCTCGGTAGCTTCTCCACTTTACTTGTATGATATGTTTAAATGTAGATGTTAATACAAACCATGTGATTATATATGTTTGAAAGTTGTTTGAGTTAAGTTATTGTTGCTGCTGTTAATCTGTGAGAGAGTAAGCCATTCCATGGAGCAAGTTTATTTCTATATTTGAATGGTCAGGTTGTTTTATTGGGGAGAAATATTTGAGATACGTAGAACCATCGGATCCACGTTTCCTGTTGCTTTTGCTACGTTCGGCTGGCATTTGGTTTTTGTTGCAAATAGAACCATTTTTTTTAAATTCATTTTTATGTGTAGAGACAGGTTTGAAAACTCTTAAAATTGTGTTTACATTAGTTCATGTGTTCTAGTTGTTAGCTTGGCTTTATTTTGACTTTTGAGTAGATTATTTTGTTTTGCATGGTACCCTGTACAGTCTATGTTACATGTGCATTGGGAACTTGGTTTATTTGATATAGTTTCTTCAACGTAGTAGCTACTCATGCATGAGGCAAAATATATTTTCTTTGTTTTGTTTAGGGTTTTCTTTTTATTATTAGTTAGTAATTAGTGTTATTAGATATTATATATGTTTATTTTTTAATTAAAAAAAAAACCAATGTTTAGTTTTCTAACTTTGTTTGAAATATTTAATTTTATTAATTTAGTAATTAGTGCTATTAGATATTATATATGTTTATTTTTAATTTAAGAACTAATGTTTAGTTTTACTTATTTTTGTTTGAAAATTAATTAGTTTTATTAATTGTTGTTTAATTTAATGTTTGTTTTTTTTTAGATTTAGATATTTTGTTTATGTGGCTCGATTTTCTTGCTATTGATTTATTTTCTTGCCATATTTCATCCTCATATGATAAAAGTTTACCCCAATCCTCCATTGTGATGTAATGATTTTTTTTTATCGCTTTTGTAATGCTTGTGTTTATTATTCCCTTTAGTTGTCCATCATTCACTTACACACCAAGTACTTTTTTCAAACTTCTTTTTCATAATAAAAAATTAAAAAATACCTTTAATGATTAAATCAATTTAGTCGATAATGGATGAATCAAGAAGGGTTTGTACGTACTTGTACAAGTTATTCTAAAGCGTTTAGGCGATGGCCGTTAAGTCTTTGTTTGAATGCTTAGGATTCCATTAAAGACGCCTTAAAACTCGATTTGTCTCACCTTATTTACAAAAATGCTCTTAACAATTAAATCAATTTTGAGTCTTAATGGATGAATCAAGGAGGGTTCGTACGTACTTGTACGAGTTGTCCTAAAAGTATTTGGGTGATGGCCGTTAAGCTTTTATTCGAATACTTGGAATCCATTAAAGGCTCCATAAAAAACTCGATTAAACTCACCTTTTTACAAAATGCTTTCCTTTAACAATCTAATTGATTAAGTCTATAATGGATAATGAAGAATGGTTTGTACGTACTTGTACAAGTTGTTCTTTAAGCAATTAGGCGATGGCCGTTAAGCCATTGTTTAAGCGCGTAGACTCCGTTAAAGACTTCATAGAACTTGTTTTAGCAAGTTTTCTTTTCAAGTATCTTAAGCGATGGCCGTTAAGCTTTTGTTTAAATACTTGGATCCAATTCATCTCGCCTTTTATAAAACAATTTCAATCCACTAAATCACATCTTTTTCTCGCCCTTGCGCGAATCCTTTTTATCACCTACGAGGGGGTTGTACGTACTTGTGCAATTTTCTCTTTCAAGCATTTAGGCGATGGCCGTTAAGCCTTTGTTTAAATATTTGATTTCTCATAAACAACTTCAAATTTATTCACACCTTTTAATTTTAAAACCTTTTTATAAACGAGACGCTTAGTCAAATTCAAATGCAATTATACTTCCACATGTGAAGATCGAATATTTTCCACTCGAATGCGATGATGGCCAAAATCTTATTTCAATCTCGATTTAGTTATCCATTCTTGTAGTGATGCAAATAATCTCTTATCCATGTGCGCATTGTATTGTTTGAATGCGATCGAGTACATCTCGCTAAAATCAACCAACAAATTCGTAGTTTTAGCCCGAACTACGATTGCTCTGACTTTCCCATTGCACTAGGGAATACGTAGGCACAAGATACAAACGTCTTGGCGAGCATAATAATAAAAAATATTTTCTTTTTCTTCATAATAATAAAAACCCTAAAAAACATTTCTTTCATCTTTTCTCGATTAATAAGCTAAAGAACGCAAACATTACGCTAACACTCAAACACGAAACTAACTAAATGGGTCCCATCGAGTACGATGGAAGTGAGGGGTGCTAATACCTTCCCCTTGCTTAACCGACTCCCAAACCCTAATTTGGTTGCGATGACCATCTTATCCATTTCCTTTTCTTTCATGGGTTTTATCGATATTTTCCCTTTCCTTTTTGGAATAAATAAAGACCGGTGGCGACTCTGTTGATATTTCGAGCGCGCGATTACGCTCGATTCACATTTTTACCGCTACACCATTCACATTCAAAGAATTCTAAAATCTAAATTAATGGTAAGAAAGTTGAAGAGAGAAGAGGAAGAAGATGATTTGGGTGGAGGAAGAGAGGGGAAGAGGAGGAAGAAAACTCTTTCTCTTTTTTTAATTATTTTTCATTGATTTAAGGGTTTCAAACCCCCACAATCTGTCTTGTTTTCTGTAGGGTTGACTTTCAGAGACGTGGCGTGTTACGTCGGCTTCCGTTAGACTAAATAGACTGTAAAAGCACGTTTCTCAATCAAATAGTTTTGATGAAGACAATATGGAAGATTAACTATCAAGAAAGGATGAGCAAAAATCATTGATCAAATCCTATGCCATTTCACAAAGCTTCAAGTCTCGGAGAATTATTGAAGACATTATGGAATCAAAATAATTGTCAAGGTATATGCATTAAATTCTCTCTTTTGCATATAAGTGTTCACAAAATATTCCATGCATAAACATAAGAAAAATTCCATAGCTTTTTACTCAAGAAAATTCTATTTGGAATTTGGTTTAAAAAAATATTTTCTGAAAACAAGCTGCAGGAACCGGTTCCTCCCTATAAGGGAACCGGGATCCAGAACTTGCCTAAAACACGCCTCTGTTTTTTTGTACCAGGAATCGGGTTCTATCCCTCTGGGAACCGGTTCCCCTTTGTTAATTTCAAATCTTTTCTATCTAACGTTCAGAAGGAACCGGGTTCTCCCAGGTGGGAACCGGTTCCCACTGAACCAGTGGCTAAAAATATTATATTTTTAAACCAGAATTTTCATGGTAACTGATTCATGGCATCTTTTCATGATAAAATACTATTTTGAAAGGGTGTTTTACACACTATAAATTCTGCATATTTTATATTCAAAAACACCTTCTTCATTAACAATTCCATATTCATAAATCTCTTCACTTTCAATATTTTCAAGTGCTTACAAACCAGAATTTTCTGTGAAACTTTCTACACACTTTTTCATTGAAAAATCATTCTAAGTTTCATACATACATTGTGAACACTTGTATACTCATTGAGAATTGTTTTGCTTGAAGAAGAAGATCAATCCAAGATTGATATATTATTTTCCATATATCAAAAACTCTTGTAAAAATTCTATAAACTCTTGTATTCTTACTTTCCAGGATTGTTGGAAGTAAGTGTGTGCATTGAAGAGGATTGTTCTTCTTGCACTTAGTGTTGTTAGATCTTAGATAGTAAAGCATCACATTTGGTGTGGATAGGCTTGTATAATCATTCTAACGATAGTGAAATCTCTTTCGTGTTGAAAGGGGACTGAAGCACTATCGGATTGTGAGGGGAACCAGTATATATCGTTGTGTCGTTTATTTTTCTGCATTTTTACTCTTTTCATAACCTTACCATAAACCAGAAAAATAATCCACATATCTCAAGAAAACCGATATAAATCTTAAGAACCTAATTCACCCTCCTCTTAGGCGCATTTCATACTTACATAGACGACAGAGAATAAAATTAGGGACGTAAAACTTTTGGAGGACCATTGTTTAAAGGAAAATTTTAGAAAAACTAAAAACAAAAGTTTGAATATTTATAAGGACCACATAGATATTTAACCCATTAATAAATAAAATATTTCTAAATTTTTTGAAAATAAAGTCGATGGTGTTTTTCCAATCCAAATATTCAAGAAGTCCTTATGATAAAGTTGTCAGCATTAGAAACTAGGTGCATTGGAAACTAGTACTTTCTTAATGATTTACGGGTGGATTTATATTTTAAAAAATAGACAATTTCTCAACTCATACCATGAGTCTCTTACGCACCATTGAATTGGCAAAAATATCCTCGTGCTTCCTTAGATAAACACTTTTTTTTGTTTAACATTGTTTTCTTTCCGTAGATGCACATACGGAATTTTTCCGTAGATGCATCTACGGAAGCCTTAAAACATAGCAAATCTTGGGATTTTTCAAATTAATTGGGAAAATCTCAAATTAATTAAGTTCATGACATATACAGAAGTGTGGTATTTTCCTAATTAATTGGGAAAACCCCAAATTAAGTTACAAATTAGTTGGGAAAATCCCAAATTAAGTTACAAATTAATTGGGAAAATCCTAAATTAAAAAATCTCAAATTAATTAAGTTCATGAAATTTTCCGTAGATGTATCTACAGAAGGAGTTGAAAAGAGAGTGTTTCGTAGATGTATCTACGAAACTTTCTGATTTTCCCAATTAATTGGGAAAATCCCAAGTTTCATTATGTTTTAACGCTTCCGTAGATGCATCTACAGAAAAAACCAACGTTTTTTGAAAAAGGGGTACTTTCGGAGATACATCTACAAAAACTGGGGACATTTTTGAAATTTCGCACAGCGTATAAGAGAATCATGGGGTGTATTGAGAAATCGTCAAAAGATATATTGCCATAATTAAAAATTCTTCTATATTTTTAAACCAATATAAATGAGACAATTCATTTAGATAAAGTTACCCAATCATTTTTGAAAGGTAACGAAGTTGTGCCCTAATTTTTTTTTCATTGCTTTTAGAAACTAAACTATTCAACCTTTGTTTTTTAAATATTGGAACACTATTTTATAAAATAAATGAAGAATCCACTATTTAAATTGAAAAAATGACAATTTTTCTAATCAACTTTATTTATTTATTTTTTTAATCAATTTCTAAATATAATAAATCGATAAGTTAAATGGCTTTTGAGTATTAAGAGTTATTTTTTGTGACAGCTGACAAAGGGGAAGTTGATATCAACTGTCCAGTACGCTCTTGATAATGACATCTGATCAAGAAAGAAAATATTTTAAGTTTCATTGGTAAGATGATTCAAAGATCTTGTTAAAGTGTTAATCAATTATTGAATCAAGTAAAACATCTTGAAGTATGAAAGAGAAACCGTGAAAGCTCTCATGTTCATACGCTCAACATCTTAAAATGATGTAAATAGTCAAAGACTAAGTGTTTCTAATCAATTATAAAAGTTAAACATTTTCTATATGAAGGCTGAATATCTATGTCCATCTTCTTTCTAAATTTTCACCACCATATCTTCATCAAATCAAAAATATTGTTTTAAAGAGCAAAGTTTTTATAATTTTTTTTTTAATTTCAAATAAGACAATCCGTTATTATCTCAAGTGTTTAGAATCACTTGATCAACCGAGAAGACAATTTCATATAGGAGTCTTATTCAAAATGATAATGGTGGTAGGACCCATGTTAAAAACTCTTGAAAAGGGTGCAGAATGAATACGATAATTAATAAGGGACAAATCGAAGTTAGACTAAAGTTTGTTTAAAATAATATTTTACCTAAGAAGGATCCACCAAATAAACACAGTATAAGATTGACTCTCACCGAACTTTTGATACCCTATTAAAAGAAACAATATGAAAGACATTTCATGAAACCGAATATTTAACCTGCATCACAAAATTTTTGTTATATAGGTAGTAGCCAGAAATACAAATAAGAGTATTAATTAACTATGATTATGTTAAAAGTTAAATATTCCCTCCGACTTAGATAACTTGATCACATATGCCTCTTAAAAGTTAAATATTTTCATAGATGTAATTTTTTCAATACAATCATCAGGTCTAACCCGGGTTATATATGGCAAACTAACAGTGTCCAGGATAAAACTCTCAAATAATGTACTAAACCGAGGTAATTAGTTAACTTTCAAGTATGGACTGTGATTCTCTTTACTACATCACCTCTTGAGAAGAGAATTTAAATACATGGTAAAACTTGCTATCAAGGGTCAAATGCACATTTGATCACTATGAGCACTGTAAAATCAGCATATTTTGAAGCGGATAAGTTAAATTAATGGAGAAAGGTACTCATATATTGAAGATGAGAATCACCACCATCGAGCTCAGTCCTATTTTCTATTCACTCAAACTATTCATATGCATGAATTAAGACCATATCATCTCCAGTTCATATATCAGTAACTTCAAAATAAATGCAGAATCATTTTAATTTCAACAAGCAAGAAATATTTTGTTCAAAATACTAATAAGTTATATGATCTATTTGGAGTTCAATTCCAACACCTCCTCTCTTAACCTTCATAAAATGCATATAGCTACCATGTCCAAAATCAATATCCCAACAATGGTTTCCTTCCATATATATGGTAGCAAAGACTAATGGAACGTACCCTTCCAATGAGTCAAAAAAGTAGATGACATTAACTTGCAATGTGAAATTTACAGCATGCCATCATCTTTTTTTCAACCTGTTTTTCTGAACTCTAAAGGAAAAGAAAAGAAAGGTCAAAACCTAATAGAAATTTCTTCCATTGTTGTTCTTTTTTAAAGAACTGTAATGATTTCAGTCATGGAACTCAAGAAAAAAAATATGCATGATCTTTCTATTTATCAAGACATGAGATAAAGAAAATTAAACCATCAATGTTATAGGTTTGGTGTTACAAAGGGAACTTGCATCAACCCATTTTATTACAGACCAAAACAAGTATAAATTTTCCATTTTTACAACATTTATCATTTTGCTACTAAATTTGCTTACGTCAAATGAATTTCATTGATGAAATTAAGTTATGTTACAGGAAAGCATTGAAATCAAAATAATCACAGCTCTTTCTTTTTATCAAATGAGCATTTTCTAATGCATGATACTCCGTTTTAATTTTACAGTCCACAAGTTTGCGTTGTATTCAAGTGGCGATATGTTTTATCAATAAATCCACAAAATGGAAGAGGGTTAAATTTGCATGAACATGAAAGTTCAAATTGAAACAACGAAATCTAGAAGTAGCATGGTAGAAGCTAATCAAGTGACAAGAATGATAGAGTAACTAGTACAGTACTACTTACATTGAAACGTTGATAATTGTAACTTGACACGTTGTAGAGGCCCTCGGGCATGAGGATATTAGTCTTCTTATTCCTTTCCGCCCAACATTACTTATTTTCATGGTTTGTAAAACTTCTGCATTCCTCAAAATATAGCTTACTAGCAGAAGCTCACCTTGCAGGCCTAAGAAGTTGAATAGATTGCATGTTGTAAGGTGTAATGAAAGACATTGTGGAACAAAATCCGGGTCTACCCAATCTTCTCTATCATCTATTTTAGTCCGTACTTTCTTGTCTACGTCAGCCTATTAATAATGCACATAAAAAACATAAAGGTGTGTATTAAAATCCTACAATAAGAGTGTGCAATGCAATGAATAGACAAATGAGATACGATTCTTAACAAACCTGATCAATGTCAAGGCTTTGAAGCTTTGGGCAATGGTTGAGAAGTTTAACTAAGAACCGCCAATTATAATTAAGAGAAACAAGCTTCAGTTGGGTCAAATTATGAAAGGTAGGAATCGAATCATTCCGGTAATGTACCTAGTGAAAAAATGAAGAAATCAGGGTTAGTATCTCACAAACAAAGAAACAAAGGAAAACAAAATATTTCGTTTTCATCTCATCATCAGTGAGTATGGTAAACAAACCTGAAGGAATCTAAGGAGCAGAGAATGTGTGTTGTGAAGTGCTTTCAACGGAAAATAAGGTTTATTCGCACCACATTGAATATCAGCTCTGGTCAATTTACTTAAACAAAAGCTCTTCCAGTCATTACAGGTTAAACTCCGGGAGTTTAGGGAACCAATGACCACATCAAATGTACGTAAATCCTCAAGAATTGGACATCCAGAAAGAAACATGATAAAATCTTGAAGTTTAGGGAGCCGAATATATTCCAAATGAAGGGTTTTGAGAGAAGGAAGTAGAACAGAAGAATAGGAAAAAACGTCTTTCACGCTAAACCCGTAAAGCTTGAGAACCACAAGTGTTTTGCAAGTGAGAATGGTTAGGGGCAATTTGGGAGGATGATGCCAGGAATTGATATGGAGATGAAGGTACTCAACTCTTGTTTGTAGGATAAAGTTTACCCATTTGGTTATACTGATAATGGGACACGGAACAGGAAATTCATATGTAACGTCAAGATAGAAAGTCTTGATCGGAAGTGTGAAATCTCGCGAAACCAAAACAGAGTATACAAAATCGTTAAACTCAGAAGTTGTGATTCGGTCTCTAACTGTCTCCTTGAAGCACAGAGTGGGAACTGAGAGCCAGAGATGGTTCCACCTCTTTGAGAGAATGCTTGTAGCCACGGATTGTTTGGTTTGAAGAAAAGAGAGAATGTGACAGAGAATCGCGTCTGGTAAATTGCTTATTATATCCGCCATTGTAAATTTCTGCTACCGGAAGAAGGAGAAGAAGCTTTTGGTTGTGGACTCGAATGAGAGATAACGGGTTTCTGGGTTTATAAACCCTACTTCATTTAGGGTCAAGCTTTAGCCCCTTTTGGGCGGAAAAAACACTTGTCTTTCAGGAGTCTATACTGGTTATTCGATCAATCGAATGTATAAAATTTAGGGGTGTTCATTGGTTCGGGTAAATCTGAAACAAACCAGAATCTGAATCAAAACATAGTGTTTGGGTTGGATATTTTTTCAGTTTGGGCAAGAACCGAACCAAACCAGTGAAATCTAATGACAATCAGTTCGGACATCGGATCTTCAATTTTCTACCCGCAAGCCCAACCCAAACCAACCATAATTAATTATCATGAAACTTACTACCAAGCATTCAACTTCAATATGAAAAAAATAAAATGTTGTGTGTGGACAAGTTATGTTATTTTAATTTGTTATTAGAAAATTGATAGTGTAATATGATAAATGAACATAAAGTTATGAAACACATTCATTATCATATTAATTCAAGTGAATAGTTATAGATTCAAAAGTCTTAATCTTAGATATTTTTCTTGTTAGATATTTTTGAATCTATTAGAGAAAAATTTCTAGTATAATATTTAAATTTGAACACTATTAATATTATATTTTTTTATAATATTATGAAAAATTAATTTTTGTAAATAAGTTATTTTTTAAAAATATTTTTGCATTTTTTATGTACCCGATCAATCCAACTCAAACCAATCTGTTGTTTCTCGGATCGGTTCGGTTTGGGCTTTATCGCAAAAATTTATAAATCCAATCCAAACCAATCCATTTAATTTTAATCCGTTTGGATATCAGATTCTCTCAAAACCGAACCAAACCGGCCCGCGAACACCCCTAATAAAATTAATCTAAATGGCTATTTTTATTACTCCTATTTATTAAAGAAAATCAGAAATTATATAGGTTTGAGTTTAGAAAGAAAAAAATAAACGGTTTTCACTATGCTCATTGTAGTTTTTTTTAGCAAATAACCATGTTTTTCAAATAAATTTTCATAATAACTAATTTTTCCACGTAATTTTTAAAGTAATTCATATAACTTCATGCGAGAAATAAAAAATAAGAACCATAAAAAAAATACAGAGTATGCTTTAAATCAACCATCATTCAGATACTACCACGAGAAAATTAGATTGTCAAATGTGGATACATCACTACAAAAAAAAAAGGTCTCCTGCCACGCCCAAGAAACCGAAACTATATGCAAAATAACCGTGGCGTAACGCTGAGGTCACGGTATGGCTACGGAAATCCAACTGTGGAGTATGCGGCCGTGGCCTAAAGTAAAGTCCACGGTTTTTTGGTATAGACCACGCCTTTTGGACAACCGTGACTTTTTTAGGCCACGGTTTAGGTAGCTTGATTAAGGCCGCGGTTTGTATTTGCGATGACTGCAAAACTGTGGCTATATGGTAAAGCCACAGTTTCAATTTAACATTTACGATACAGTTTTGGTTCAAGATATAGCCACGGTTTGGTTATGACCACATATTTAAAACCGTTGTTATATGTTATGCATTCTAAACCATTTATATTGCCACGGTTTATTTCTGTAAATATGTCATTATATATATATATATATATATATATATATATATATATATATATATATATATATATATATATATATATATATATATATATATATATATATATATATATGGGGACGTATCAAATGAGAACTTTGGCTATAATGAGAACTGAGAACTTTTAATAATAACCGTATGATTTAAAATCAATCCTCAGATTTGCTTTAATGTGATATGTATTGAAACCAGAATCTATCTATTAATTATTGTCTCTTAAAATTTAAGTAAAATCTGAGTCATTGATTTTAAATCGTACGGTTATTATTAAAAGTTCTCAGTTCTCATTATAGCCAAAGTTCTCATTTGATACGTCCCCTATATGTATGTATATATATATATATATATATATATATATATATATATATATATATATATATATATATATATATATATATATATATATATATATATATATATATGGAGAGAGAGAGAGAGGAGGGTTATATTGACTCCAAGAGTAAGTTATAATAACTTACTCCACATCTTGGCCATTAATTATTATCAATCTAATGGTTAGAAATAATAAGTCATTAAATGTGGAAAGAGAAAACTATTCCTTATTATTTTTAACCATTAGATTGATAATAATTAATGGTCAAGATGTGGAGTAAGTTATTATAACTTACTCTTGGAGTCAATATAACCCTCCTCTATATTATATATATATATATATATATATATATATATATATATATATATATATATATATATATATATATATATATATATATATATATATATATATATATATATATATATATATATAATTAACAATAATATTGATCAATATAAAATTAACAATAATGTTGATAATTAGAATCTAATTAATTAAAAAAAAATATTCAAGAAACAGAATATTCAAGGGCATAAATATTCTTGTTAACTTAACAGAATCCCCTAAAAAAATAATTGATGACACTATTAATCCAAACCACTTTAATCCAAATTACAAATTTACAACATTGAAGTACAATGTAAAATTGAACAAATACAAGTATCTACGAGTATCTATCCATTAACAGTATATTTCTTAACAGTTTATTTCTTATTATTATAGTTACTACAATTTATGGACAAAGTTCATATAGATCAATGAGTTCCATCATTCCATGCCTGCTGCTCTTCTTTCTCATCAACTACTGATCTACCACCCCCTAAAAGGCTATACATACTATATTATATGCATTGTATTAATTTATGGTGTACTTTTAGAGGGATATAAAGATGTAAACGCATATAGAAAAATAGAGTGCTATTCTGCCCAAGTTTTTTATGAATCCATCCAAGTAACTGCATCAAATTCTACGAGTATCTAGTTCACCCATTAGACAAGATCTAAGAAACACTTTGGTTTTACTAATCTGCAGCAATAAAGAGAACCATTAAAATAGTTTACAAGACAATATATATTTGAAGTTACTTGATAGAAATTTTAAGATTTTGTTAGCGCACTTAACGAACAAATAGACATCAAATAGTTCTCATTCTTAAACCTAAACTTTGTTGTCAAGATTAACTGTAAACCTACTTGATGGTCATGAATCAAAGAAGAACAATATACTTTTCTATCGCCATTCCATTAACGTGTAAAACTTTACTCACCTGAAAATTAATATATTTTTCTACTAAAGAACACAGTAAGAACTACAGAACTAACTGAAGTTTACTTACCTGAAAATCCATATACTAACCTAAAAATCAATATTCTTTTCTATAAAAGCAAACTGATATATGAGAAAAGCCAATAGTAACCCAAATAAAAAAATCAAGGTTCAGCTTTAACCTTAATAAGCTTTATAATTTCACACCTCCAATGCTCCCGGTACATTCAACAACATGATCCACACCTCCAATTGTCATTTTAGCTATACATGTACAACAACAACAATTTAATCTATCGAATCATAATCAAAATTTAAATAAGAAAATATACAAAACATAAATATAATAAACTATTTATGTTGAACTCATTCTAAAGCATTTGATAGAAGATAAAAAAAATGTACCTAATTCAAATTAGCTGGAGACTAAATCAACTCCAATTATTCTTGATGCACCAATGATCCTTGCCCCTTCAGCAGCCTATATTATGGTTTAAAGAGAAGTGCATGAGTTAATATTATATCATTTCATTTCCAGTCATAATTACAACAGACATAAAGTCAATCGTATAAGAGTAAGATACTACAAGGCTAACTACTCAAAGTCCAAAGATAGAGAAACAAGAGAAACTGGTTTTGGTTTTGCAACATTGAAAGCAGTACCAAGACCTACAGGCATAAATGCAAATTAAACTGAGACGGAGTATTACGGAGAGATACCATTCTTCCTAATTCTCAAAGCAACACACATTAAAGATAATAAGGTTAAAAACATTGAACAAAGTGAATGTTCATTTTCATTGATACAACATACTAAATCGATATAGAGAGACGTGAGTTACTTATCTACAAAGTTCGGAGAAAAATCCAGAGCAACCGGTGGTAGTCGCTTAGCGTAATAACAAAATAGAGATATTAATACAAACACAAAAAACCTTCATATGACAAGTTGATGACCTTCTCTTTAAAGTTGACTCTTTAAAGGTATTTGACTCTTTAAAGTTGTTTTATTATTACTTGAGTCAGACCGTTAGCCAATTAATTTCATAAGAGTTATTCTTATATGTTTAGAGTTGTCAGTTTATGAAGTCTGTGTTTACATTCTCGTTGAAACTTTACAAATTCATAACTTTCAAACCGGGAATCTATTTTGAGTACCGATTGAACCTTTAGAAAGCTGGCGTGACATTCTTTCCAATAAAAATAGTTTTGTTAGCAGTAGGTGATATTAATTGATGACTAATAGTTGTATTAATTGCATTGAGCCGATTTGATTGGAATATACTTGGACTTGGATCAATTATTCGGTTTATCGGTAAATTACGGTATTTTGAGAATTTGTCCGTAATTGTGTTTTTGGCTCGAATATTTATGTTGAGAATAATATAATTCTATGCCAATGATGTTGTTTTGATAATATGTATATTCATATATATGTGGTAAATGTGAATTGACATGAGATAGTATGGATACTAGTGTTAATTGGATTTTGCGAATCGTAATTGATTAATTGGCCTTTTATATGTGAATGATATGTATGTGTTGTGAATGTTGTGTACAATTGGTAGATAATTCATCGAGTTGAATTATTGTGATATGCGAAATGTTAAGATGGTAAAGATGATCTTAATTGCATAATTGGTTGGTAATTGTACATTCATTCATGGCATAGTCGGCTTTATTGTGGAAGCGGTGAAACTGTGGGTTCACATGGTATTAGACGGTGATCCTTGAATGGAAATAGACGTAGATTACGTTGATCCTTAATTGGAAACATGCGTAGTGGCTTTGATCTTGTCCGGATCGGAAGCGGCTTGGATTCTAGAGTGAATTCGGAAAGCGGTAAACTATATGTTTATATTTGGTGGCTTCGATCTTGTCCGGATCTGAAGCGTGGCTAGATTCTATATGAATCGGAAGCGGTGGATTTTTGGGTCCACATTGGGTACCACATGCATTGAGTCACATGTTTTGCATTGAGTCACATTGAGGTTATGTGATGTTTGAATATATGCATTTATGTGATTGTTATGTGTACATGAGATGTGATAATTGGATTTGGTGATGTTTGGACACATGACTTGGTAAGATATATGATTATGTGATAATTATAGTTATGTGTATTATTTAGGAATATAGTATTGGAATTTAATATTATACTCCTTGAGTTTTGATGTATGCTTGTAACATGTGAAATAAATGTTGGTTAGTATTATTTATCTGGTCATATAAGTGTGATCAATTCCTATAACTGTTGATTGAATCATTGTACCTTATTATACTTTCTTCATAATGATTTGTATTCTCACCCTTCTGTTTTAATGTTGCCCTCGTTTGGCGACATGCAGGTTCTGGCGATTAGTAGTTCGTACGAGATTTAGTCGGAGAGCTTCCGAGTTGTTTGATGATTAAGTGGCGAGTCAATGCTCTGGTCATGTAGCACTGGGTAGACTAGGCGTGTTGAACTCATGCTTCACAAGTTGTGGATAAATGCTGTCGGTTTTTTTAAAAGCTTTTAGTTTTTGAAAACGTCGATGTGACGCCCTTTTGAATTATATGCATGCTTATTCTCTGATTTTATGTTAAATGTTTTGGGTTATAAAAGGGGTGTTACAAAGGAGGGTGATGATAATAGCGGTTTCTTTCATAAAGTTATTAAAGAAAAAAGAAGTATAAATCATATCGGGCCTATACTGTTAGAACAAGATTTGTTCTGATCAATATTCTTAGTTTTGATGATAACAAGGATATGAATTTTGTGTGAGATAATGTGGTACTCTAATACATTGCAATTTCCCTTTCAGGAAATATATAAAGAGTATGCATAAATCAGCGCTCAGAAACTCTGTCTCAGAAGGTTCAGCATGCAACATCAGAACATAGTCTGGCAAGACATCAGAAGATGGTCAAGGCAGAATCAGAACATGGGTCTATGGAAGCATCAGAAGAACTTGAGATCAGAAGCAGAAGCACTGAAGTTCTCATGGTATCACGCTCAGAAGCACTTCAAGGTCAGAAGACAAGAAGATGCGATGCACCAAGCTGTTTGACTATGATGATATTCAAACGTTGTATACATAAACATCAGATCAGAAGAAAGTACAGGTGGCAGGCTACGCTGACTGACAAAAGGAACGTTGGAAGCTATTAAAGGCAACATCAGTAGATACAGCGTGAACAAGGCTCGAGGTAGTTGACAAAAGCGTGAAACATTAAATGCAATGCTGTACAGAATACGCAAAGCATTAAATGCTCCCAACGGTCATCTTCTCAAGTGCCTATAAATATGAAGTTCTGATGAGAAGCAAGGTTACCAATCCTGAACGAACTTATTCTGAAAAACTTGCTGAAACGCTGTTCAACTCAAAGCTCAGAAACTTCATCTTCATCAAAGCTCACTACATTGCTGTTGTAATATATTAGTGATATTAAGCTTAAACTTTAAGAGAAATATCACTGTTGTGATTATAGCTTTTCAGAAGCATTGTAAAACTCTTATTTGATTACATTAATTTGTAAGTAACTAGAGTGATCAAGTGTTGATCAGGATACTCTAGGAAGTCTTAGCTTGTGTCTAAGCAGTTGTAATTAGAGTGATCACGTGGTGGTCAGGATACTCTAAGAAAGTCTTAGCTTGTGTCTAAGCATTTGTTCCTAGAGTGATCAGGTTGTGATCAGGATACTCTAGAAGACTTAGTCGCGGACTAAGTGGAAAACCATTGTAATCTGTTGCGATTAGTGGATTAAATCCTCAGGTGAGGTAAATCACTCCGTGGGGGTGGACTGGAGTAGTTTAGTTAACAACGAACCAAGATAAAAATAACTGTGCAATTTGTTTTTATCGTTCAAGTTTTTAAGACTACACTTATTCAAACCCCCCTTTCTAAGTGTTTTTCTATCCTTCAATTGGTATCAGAGCTTGGTTCTAAGGTGCAAGCACTTAACCGTGTTTAGAAAAGATTCAGGAAGAGAAAAACGCTTCAGTAAAAGATGGCTGGTGAAATTCCAACAAATACATCTGCATCTACATCTGGCTCTGCTGAGCAATACAACGGTAACAATGGTTATACTAGACCACCAGTATTCGGTGGTGAAAACTTTGAATACTGGAAAGATAAACTGGAAAGTTACTTTCTTGGTCTAGATGGTGAATTATGGGATCTTCTGATGGATGGTTACAAACATCCAGTGAAAGCTAGTGGCGTAAGGCTTACAAGGCAAGAAATGAATGATGATCAGAAGAAGCTTTTCAAGAATCATCATAAATGTAGAACTGTTTTGCTGAATGCTATCTCTCATGCTGAGTATGAGAAGATATCTAACAGGGAAACGGCCTATGATATATATGAGTCATTGAAAATGACCCATGAGGGAAATGCTCAAGTCAAGGAGACTAAAGCTCTTGCTCTAATCCAGAAATATGAAGCCTTCAAGATGGAGGATGATGAAGATATTGAGAAGATGTTCTCAAGATTTCAAACTCTAACTGTTGGATTGAGAGTTCTGGATAAAGGCTACACCAAGGCTGATCATGTAAAGAAGATCATCAGAAGCTTACCCAGAAGATGGGGTCCCATGGTGACTGCATTCAAGATTGCCAAGAATCTGAATGAAGTTTCGTTGGAAGAGCTTATCAGTGCCTTGAGAAGCCATGAAATAGAGCTGGATGAAAACGAGCCTCAGAAGAAAGGTAAGTCTATTGCATTAAAATCTAATGTTAAAAAATGCACTAACGCTTTTCAGGCTAGAGAAGAAGATCCTGAAGAATCAGAATCTGAAGAAGAAGATGAACTGTCCATGATCTCCAGAAGGGTAAACCAACTCTGGAAGAGCAAGCAAAGGAAGTTCAGAGGCTTCAGAAGTTCAAAGAAATTTGAACAAGGAGAATCTTCTGACAGAAGATCTGACAAGAAGAAGGCTGTCTGCTATGAGTGCAATGAGCCTGGACATTACAAGAACGAGTGTCCAAAACTTCAGAAGGAGAATCCCAAGAAGAAGTTTCATAAGAAGAAAGGTCTTATGGCAACATGGGATGATTCTGAATCAGAATCAGAATCAGACTCTGAAGAAGAGCAAGCCAACTTCGCGCTGATGGCTACAGAAGATGATGGATCAGAATCTACATCAGAATCAGATTCTGAAGAGGTATTCTCTGAACTATCTAGAGAAGAGTTAGTTTCCAGTCTAACAGAACTTCTGGAACTCAAGTCTCAGATTAGTATCAAATACAAGAAGCTGAAAAAGCTATTTGAATTTGAAACTAAGAAGCTTGAAGTGGAGAATTCTGAACTGAAGGAAAAAGTTTTAAATTTATCCAAAAATACTGGATCTCCTTCTGTCTCTGAAAAATCTACTCCAAGTCTGAACAATATTCTGAAAGAATATGACTTAAGTTTCAGAAAGTTTTTATCTAGAAGTATTGGCAGAAGTCAACTTGCTTCTATGATATATGCTGTGTCAGGAAACAAAAGAGATGGCATTGGTTATGAGGGTGAAATTCCATACAAGCTTGAATCTGTGGATGATATGAAAATATCATACAAGCCTCTGTATAACCAATTTAAATTTGGCCACTCCCATGATATTAGGCACACATCACATGCTCAAAGCTTTCACATAACACACACCAAGAAGCATGTGACAAAACCTAAGAAATATCATGGAACTCAGAACATAAACTATCATTCTGTTCCTCCTATTTCATATAATGCTAAACCCAAGTTCAATCAAAACTTGAGGAAAACTAACAATAAAGGACCCAAGAAGATGTGGGTACCTAAGGAAAAGATTATTCCTATTGCAGATATCCTTGGCTGCAAAGAAGGAAAAGCACAACATGTCATGGTACCTGGACTCTGGATGCTCGCGACACATGACAGAAAGAAGGTCTATGTTCCAAGACCTGGTGCTTAAATCTGCTGGAGAAGTGAAGTTTGGAGGAGATCAGAAGGGCAAAATTATTGGCTCAGGAACTATAAAGTCTGGTAACTCTCCTTCTATTTCTAATGTTCTTCTAGTAGATGGATTAGCTCTTAACTTATTGTCCATAAGTCAATTAAGTGACAATGGTTATGACATAATCTTTAATCAAAAGTCTTGCAAGGCTGTAAGTCATAAGGATGGCTCAATCCTATTTACAGGCAAGAGAAAGAACAACATTTATAAGACAGATCTTCAGGATCTTAAGAATCAAAAGGTGACTTGTCTTATGTCTGTTTCTGAAGAGCAATGGGTCTGGCACAGAAGATTAGGACATGCTAGTTTGAGAAAGATTTCTCAGATTAACAAACTAAATCTTGTCAGAGGACTCCCTAATCTGAAATACAAATCAGATGCTCTTTGTGAAGCATGTCAGAAGGGCAAGTTCTCTAAACCTGCATTCAAGTCTAAGAATGTTGTCTCTTCCTCAAGGCCGTTAGAACTCTTGCGCATTGATCTGTTTGGTCCAGTCAAAACAGCATCTGTTAGAGGGACGAAATATGGATTAGTCATCGTTGATGATTATAGCCGCTGGACATGGGTAAAGTTCTTGAAACACAAGGATGAGTCTCATTCAGTGTTCTTTGAATTCTGCACTCAGACCCAAACTGAGAAGGAGTGTAAAATCATAAAGGTCAGAAGTGATCATGGTGGTGAATTTGAGAACAAATTCTTTGAGGAGTTCTTCAAAGAAAATGGTATTGCCCATGATTTCTCTTGTCCTAGAACTCCACAACAAAATGGAGTTGTAGAGTGAAAGAATAGGACTCTATAAGAAATGGCCAGAACCATGATCAATGAAACCAATATGGCTAAGCATTTCTGGGCAGAAGCAATAAACACTGCATGTTACATTCAGAATAGAATCTCTATCAGACCTATTCTAAATAAGACTCCTTATGAATTGTGGAAGAACAGAAAGCCCAACATTTCATATTTCCATCCTTTTGGATGTGTATGTTTTATTCTGAATACTAAAGATTATCTTGGTAAGTTTGATTCTAAAGCACAAAAGTGTTTCCTTCTTGGATATTCTAAATGCTCTAAAGGCTACAGAGTATACAATACTGAAACATTGATTGTAGAAGAATCAATCAATATCAGGTTTGATGATAAGCTTGGTCTTGAAAAGCCAAAGCAGTTTGAGAATTTTGCTGATATTGATATTGATATCTCAGAAGTTGAAGAACCAAGAAGAAAAGCTTCAGAAGCTGAAAACCTAAGCAACAAAGAATCAGAAGATCAGGTTGCTGCATCCTTGGAAAATCTGAGAATTTCTGAAGAACCAACTATCAGAAGATCATCTAGACTCACATCTGCTCCCTCAAAAGATGTCATTATTGGAAAGAAAGATGATCCTATCAGAACAAGAGCATTCCTCAAGAACAATGCTGAATGTCAATTAGGTCTGGTTTCTCTGATCGAGCCAACTTCTGTTCATCAAGCTCTAGAAGATACAGACTGGATAATTGCCATGCAAGAAGAGTTAAATCAGTTTACAAGGAATGATGTTTGGGATCTTGTTCCAAGACCTAAAGGATTCAATATTATAGGAACAAAATGGGTTTTCAAAAACAAGCTGAGTGAGAAAGGTGAAGTGGTAAGAAACAAAGCCAGACTGGTGGCTCAGGGTTATAGTCAGCAAGAAGGGATTGACTATACAGAAACCTTTCCACCAGTGGCCAGGTTAGAATCTATTCGTCTATTAATTTCTTTTGCCACTCAACACAACATCACTCTTTATCTGATGGATGTTAAGAGTGCCTTCTTAAATGGTTACATAGATGAAGAAGTTTATGTCCATCAACCTCCTGGTTTTGAAGACTCCATGTCTCCAAATCATGTTTTTAAATTAAAGAAATCATTATACGGATTGAAACAAGCTCCTAGAGCTTGGTATGAACGTTTGAGTTCTTTCCTTCTGGAAAATGGTTTCACTAGAGGAAAAGTGGACACTACTCTCTTCTGTAAAACATTTAAAAAGGATATTTTAATTTGTCAAATATATGTTGATGATATTATCTTTGGAACATCTAATGCTACACTTGGAAAGGAGTTTGCTGAGTCTATGCAGGCTGAGTTTGAGATGAGCATGATGGGTGAACTCAAGTATTTCCTTGGGATTCAAATCAACCAAACTTCTGATGGAACCTATGTTCATCAAACGAAGTATGTGAAAGAACTTCTGAAGAAGTTTAATCTTTCTGAAAGTAAAGAAGCCAAAACTCCTATGCATCCAACATGTGTCCTAGGTAAGGATGAGGTAAGTAAGAAGGTAGATCAGAAGTTGTACAGAGGTATGATTGGATCTCTTCTATACCTAACTGCTTCTAGACCTGACATTCTCTTCAGTGTTTGTTTGTGTGCTAGATTCCAATCAGATCCTAGAGAATCTCACTTAACTGCTGTTAAGAGAATTCTAAGGTATTTGAAAGGTACTATTAATGTTGGTTTAGTTTACAGAAGATCCAAAGATTACAACTTAGTAGGATTATGTGATGCTGACTATGCTGGAGATAGAATTGAAAGGAAGAGCACTTCTGGAAGTTGTCAATTTCTTGGAAGTCATCTGATCTCATGGTACAGCAAGAAGCAAGCTACAATTGCCCTCTCAAAAACAGAAGCAAAATATGTTGCTGCTGCTGGTTGTAGCACACAAATGCTCTGGATGAGAAGTCAACTAGAAGATTATCAGATATATGAGAGTAACATTCCTATTTTCTGTGATAATACTTCTGCTATATGTTTATCTAAGAATTCTATCTTGCATTCAAAAGTTAAACATATTGAGATTAAACATCATTTCATAAGGGACTATGTTCAGAAGGGTGTTTTATCTTTAAACTTTGTGGATACAGACCATCAGTGGGCTGATATCTTTACAAAACCCCTGGCTGAAGATAGGTTTAAGTTCATTCTGAAGAATATCAGTATGGATTTATGCCCAGAATGAGAAGATGAGAAAATCTTATGTATGGCTATCTTCTGAAATGAGATTGGATTAATGTTTTATAAGAAGTTCTGATCTTAAATCAATTAGAAGTAGTGACTCGTTTATTACTAACGTTTCATTGTCTAAGTTGATTCAGAATATCTTTTAAAGTAAATACAACTGTATCTAGCTTTCTAGATGGTAACACGTGTCTACCCTATTTGGACAAGCATGCGTGCAGTTGAGGAGGCGCCTTTCCTAGGTAACTGTTCTATCACTTCATTTGTCATAATTTCTCTCTCCTCGTGTCACGTAACATTAAATGCTATTCATCATTTCAGTTTATTTTTTTTATTCTTCAAACGCTTCTTTTCCCTCTTATATTTCTCTTTCTTGCATTCAGTTTCCTTTTTTGCTATCTCTCTCTCTCTCTCTTTGCATTCATATCATAAACCCTAGCGGTTCTCACTATCTGCAAAGTCACCATGAATCCTTCGTCAAGCTCACCAAATCAAGAAACTGACCGCAAACAAAAGAGAATGGCATCTGATGAACCTGAAAACAAACCAAAAAGGGTAAGGATCACCTACGATCCTCTCAAGGTGAATCCTTTTGAAGCTATGATGTCTGGAAACTACTCTAGACGTGTGTATCAACCCCTTGAAGGTATCCCTGAATCACCTCCCTCTTCACAGACCTCCACCACCTCTTCTTTTTCTTTCACCTCTCTGGAACCACCATCTTCACCATCTGATATCCTTTCTCCCTCTACCCATCTCACAGATATCTCCTCACCGCTCTCACACCCTTTTCCCACCAGAACACCTAACCCTTACAGTTTTGTGTTTCCTGACTCCAGATTCACAGTCAACCCTCCTACACCTACCACTCATGCTTATCTAGAGCTTTTACACTCAGATGTAAATAGCTGGTTGGAGATTCTGGGTGCTGCTCACGTTAATCATCTGGATGAGTACGCTACCTGCAACCTCTGGGACACCTTTCTCCAGGATTTTCTGGTTAGGGCTACGGATGTCCAGAGAAGGATCATGACTGAAGCACCTGGTGCTCGTGGTCTTCTTTTGGAAGTTGGTGAAAGCAGCTATCACCATCTCATCAGGAACAGAAGAGTTCTTGAAGAGAGGATACCTGCAGATGAGATGGAAGAAGGAAACCCCTGCAGAGACATTGTGGTATGGAGACCAAGGTTTCCAGTGCTGACTGGAGATTTTCAATGGCTGTTCAATTGGTTCAGAATGAACCCTTCTGAAAGCGCTCCTCACATGGTCTTTCCAGAAGTGGTTTATCCTGCAGAAGTTGCTGGTCCAATTCCTCCAACAAACCTTGCAGCTATTCTTCAGGCATTGAAAGTTGGAGCTTCTGTGTTGCCCGAGCCAGAATATGCTGAGGCTGAAGACCTTCCAGAAGATCACTGACCGGATTCATGACATACTGGCGCAAATTTTGTCTAGGCTAGGGTCTTAGTCTTTGGTCTTTGTAGTTTTCTTTGGTTGATTGCATCTGTTATTCTGCATACATCTTTTGTAATCCTGCTTGTTTAATCAATGAAAAGTTTAATTCTGTTTCTTTCCTTTGTCGTTTTCTACATCTGAATCTTTTATATTCTTTTTGATGTTATGATAAAAGGGGGAGAAAATATATGATAAATGATCTGATTAATATTATCAGTTACCGGGTAAAAAGGCCCCACATTACTAACAGAACTTGCAAAGTTCTATGCTTTAAAGTTGTGTTGTTGCAGGAATTGAAGATTCAAGATCAATATAAGAAGCAACAAGATGAATCAAGTTCTTGGATTCTTGAAGCAAGCTGAGTGCTATGAAGCTTCAGATTCAGAATCAGAAGCAAGAAGGAAGAATGTTCAGATATTCTAATGATAGAATATGCTCTGAAACATCATGTCTATTTGTTCTGATACATTCTATATGGCTCTGATACATATTATGTGTTCTGAAACATATTCTATGTTCTGACTCATTCATGCTGACTTTTGTCGTTTAGTTTTGTTCTGTAACAATTCAGGATGTAGAGATGCTCTGATGATGCTCTAGTACATTCAACAATGTTCTGATACAATCTAGCATGAAGTGATGTAAGAAGAGATTCAAGCTCTGAAGCTGTCCCAATGGAAGCAGAAGTCAGAAGCTGTGAATGTTCTGAAGATCAAAGAAATTCAAGTTCTGAAGCTGTCCGATGGAAGCAGGAATCAGAAGCTGTGAATGTTCTGAGGATCTAAAGAAATTCAATATTCTGAAGCTGTCCTATGGAAGCAGAAATCAGAAGTCATGAATGTTCTGAAGATCAAGCATATGTGAACGTCTCTACTGAAATACTCAGGGAAGTCTTTTATTTATAAAATTCTTCTAGTATTAATTTCAGGGGGAGATTGTTAATCTCAGGGGGAGACATATTCACATGCTTATGCTATAGCTGTGTAAATTGTCTTTAGCCGTCTGCTCTTTCTGATCGCAAATTCATATCATTTATATATGTTTTTGTCATCATAAAAAAGGGGGAGATTGTTAGAACAAGATTTGTTCTGATCAATATTCTTAGTTTTGATGATAACAAGGATATGAATTTTGTGTGAGATAATGTGGTACTCTAATACATTGCAATTTCCCTTTCAGGAAATATATAAAGAGTATGCATAAATCAGCGCTCAGAAACTCTGTCTCAGAAGGTTCAGCATGCAACATCAGAACATAGTCTGGCAAGACATCAGAAGATGGTCAAGGCAGAATCAGAACATGGGTCTATGGAAGCATCAGAAGAACTTGAGATCAGAAGCAGAAGCACTGAAGTTCTCATGGTATCACGCTCAGAAGCACTTCAAGGTCATAAGACAAGAAGATGCGATGCACCAAGCTGTTTGACTCTGATGATATTCAAACGCTGTATACATAAACATCAGATCAGAAGAAAGTACAGGTGGCAGGCTACGCTGACTGACAAAAGGAACGTTGGAAGCTATTAAAGGCAACGTCAGTAGATACAGCGTGAACAAGGCTCGAGGTAGTTGACAAAAGCGTGAAACATTAAATGCAATGCTGTACGGAATACGCAAAGCATTAAATGCTCCCAACGGCCATCTTCTCAAGTGCCTATAAATATGAAGTTCTGATGAGAAGCAAGGTTACCAATCCTGAACGAACTTATTCTGAAAAACTTGCTGAAACACTGTTCAACTCAAAGCTCAGAAACTTCATCTTCATCAAAGCTCACTACATTGCTGTTGTAATATATTAGTGATATTAAACTTAAACTTTAAGAGAAATATCACTGTTGTGATTATAGCTTTTCAGAAGCATTGTAAAACTCTTATTTGATTACATTAATTTGTAAGTAACTAGAGTGATCAAGTGTTGATCAGGATACTCTAGGAAGTCTTAGCTTGTGTCTAAGCAGTTGTAATTAGAGTGATCACGTGGTGGTCAGGATACTCTAAGAAAGTCTTAGCTTGTGTCTAAGCATTTGTTCCTAGAGTGATCAGGTTGTGATCAGGATACTCTAGAAGACTTAGTCGCGAACTAAGTGGAAAACCATTATAATCTGTTGCGATTAGTGGATTAAATCCTCAGGTGAGGTAAATCACTCCGTGGGGGTGGACTGGAGTAGTTTAGTTAACAACGAACCAGGATAAAAATAACTGTGCAATTTGTTTTTATCGTTCAAGTTTTTAAGACTACACTTATTCAAACCCCCCCTTTCTAAGTGTTTTTCTATCCTTCATATACTTGTGGGGAGTAATTTGGTGGATTCGGTGGAAGGGGTTAGGGAGGCGGTGGTGGATCATTTTGGAAAAAAATTTATAGAGGCGGATGAGAGGAGACCTTGTTTGGAGGGAATCCATGTTAATAGCATCAAGGAGGAGGATTCGATTGATATTGAAAAACCTTTTAAGGAAAGTGAGATTAAGGAAGCTATTTGGAGTTGTGGAGGGGATAAGAGTCCGGGACCGGATGGGTATACTTTTCTTTTCTTTAAAAAGTGTTGGCATATTCTTAAAGAGGATTTTGTGGTTTTTTTTAGGCTTTCTATTCCGGTCTAGCCCTTTCCAAGGCGGTAACATCTTCTTTTTTGACCTTAATTCCTAAATCCTCTAATCCTTTAGGTTTAGATGATTATCGTCCTATTTGCTTGGTGGGTTGCATGTACAAAGTGGTGGCCAAACTCTTAGCGGGAAGATTGAAAAGAGTCCTAGATCCGATTGTTTCTCCGTGTCAAAGCGCTTTTGTGCCGGGAAGACAATTGTTGGATGGGGTTCTAGTGGCTAATGAGGTGGTGGATTATGTTAGAAAGGAGGGGAAAAATTGTATGCTTTTCAAAGTTGATTTTGAGAAAGCATATGATAGAGTGAGTTGGAATTACTTAAGATACATGTTAAATCGAATGGGCTTCGGTAGATGGTGGATGCTTTGGATGGAATTATTGATTTTCAAAAGTAGTATGTCGGTCCTTGTTAATTGGAGTCCATCTAAAGAGTTCGAAGTTTTTAGAGGTTTGAGACAAGGTGATCCATTGTCGCCTTTTCTTTATGTTATAGCGGCGGAGGGATTACCGGGTTTGGTGAGGCGTTCTATTGAAAGGGGGGATTATGCTCGTTTTGATATTAAAGGGGAATGTTCGGTTGATATTCTTCAATTTGCGGATGATACTTTAATGGTGGGAGAAGGGTCTTGAAAGTATGTTTAGGCTATTAAAGCAATTCTAAGGGCTTTTGAGTTAGTATCGGGTCTTGGAATCAATTTTCATAAGAACAAATTAATCGGTATCAATAAATTATACTATTGTTATAATTTTTTTAATTTTTTAATTTATTTAATTTTTTCTACATGCTACTTGCAAGAATGATAACTTCATATTTGAAAAAATTTAAATAATCAATAAGATTTAAATTTCTAATTATTAAAACATAAAGCAATTAAGAGGCTTTTTAAGATTGACGAGCTCCTAAAGCAAGTGATGTTTTTTCGGTTGGAGGATTCTTCACAATAGATTAGTTACTAATGACCAATTACATAAGAGGGGTGTTTTGGTGGTTAGTAGTGATTTACTTTGTGTGTTTTGTTCGATGGAGGAGGAATGTTTACCGCATCTTCTAGGGGGTTGTGTGGTTGTTGAGAGTCTTTGGAAGAAGGTTTTTGAGTGGATTAGTCTCATTGATGACATAACTTTGGAGGAGTTTGAGGTTTTTTATTTTATTTTTAAGAAGTTGAAGAATATAGCCAAAACGTCTATTGTTGCGGTCATTTGGTTAGCAACGGCTTGGTATATTTGGAATAGGCGCAATGCGATCATTTTTAAGAATGAAAAGTTTAGCTTTACCGAATATATGTCAGAGATCGTTTTTAATTCTTGGAAGTGGCTATAATCTAGTGGATAATTGTAATTTTCATGTTTGGAATATTCTACCTCTCATTTGCTTTGAGTAGTAGAAGCTTTCTGCGTTTTATTTCGGGTGGAGTATCTCTTGTACTCCTATGTTAATTCCATTGCCTTGTCCACATTTCTAACCTTCTATACCAAGAAATCAATAAAGTGTGAATCTCATAATGATGATCTTGTAAAAGAGAACAAATTTTATTGCTTCATTAAAAAACTAAGGAAGAAAAAGTATTTGTTCAAAAATCATATCAATCATCTCCCAACTAAGAATGCTTAAACATAGCAAGTGTGTCAAGTTCCATAATATGTGCTTTGAGTCAAATGAATTTCATTGATTACTGTTGTCTAACACTACATCAGAACTATCATGCTGTGAAACAAGATTAATTAACTTTTACAAACATATGCTATCAAAAGTAAATCAAACTCAAGCTCAAGTATTAAAAAAAAACTAATTATATTAATCCCCTAAGCACAAAGCAGTGACATCAGCTTTATCACAAAATCCACTAAGAACAAATTAACTGTTACCACCAAATCTAGCAATTGCATTGTAGAAGCTAATTATCTAAATAAATGACTGGAATGATATAGCTAAGTAAATGACAGTAAGTTTACACGTTGAAGATGCCCTTGGGAAAGAGGATATTATTCTTTTGTTTTTGGAATGCCCACAGTTCCAAATTTTCATGGTTTGTAAAATGCTTGCATTCTTCAAGATATAACTTGCTAGCATAAGCTCATCTGGTAGGCCAAAGAAGTTGAAAAGATTGCATGTTTTAAGGTGTAATGCAAGGCATTGCGGAACAACAACCGGATCTACCCAATTTTCTCTATCCTTTTTCCTATTCCATATTTTGTCCAAGTTGGCCTGTTAAAATGCACATAAAATAAAATAAAACATATTGAGCAACACAAGAGTGCTATGAAAAGATAAATCAGATATGATCCTTAACAAACCTGACGAAGGTCGAGCTTTTGAAGCTTAGGGCAGTGATTTAGAACTTCAACTAAGAACTGGCAACTATATCTGAGAGAAATAAGCTCCAACTGTGTCAAATTATGAAAAGTAGGAATCAAATCATTCTGGTAATGCACCACCTAGTTAATAAATGAAGAAATCAGGTAAGATTATCATACACAAAAACAAAGGAAAACGAAATACATATGACTAACATTTTAGTGAGTGTAGTAAACGAACCTGATCAATTTGAAAGCGCAGAGAATGCACATTGTGAAATGCTTTTAATGGAAAATAAGAATAAGCGCAATGAATATCAGCTCTTGTCAAGTTACTTAAGCAAAAGCCCTTCCACTCGTTAACGGTGAGAGATTCGTCGGAACCAAATGTCACCTCAGTGAGTAAATGTAAATCCTCAAGAATTGGACATCCAGTTAGAAACAACATAAAATCTCGAAGTTTTGGGAATGAAATATTTTTCAAACGAAGGGTTTTGAGAGACGGAAGTGCAACAGAATAATCCTCTTTCATGCAGAAACGAGAAAGCTTGAGAACCACAAGGGTTTTGCAAGTGAGAATGGCGATGGGCAATTCGGGATAATGTGCCACAAGTGAGTTAACACGGAGAAAAAGGTACTCAACTCTTCTTTGTATCACAAAATTGACCCATTTGGTTATACTGATAATGGGACACGGACGATCATAATGGTATGAAAAATTTAAATGGAAACTCTTAATGGGAAGTGTGGCATCTCGCGGAAGCAAAATAGAGTATACGAAATCCTTAAACTTATCATTTGTGATTTGGTTGTAAACTGTCTGGTCGAAGCACAGGGTGGAAACTGAGAGCCATAGATGGTTCCACCTCTTGGAAAGAATGCTTGTAGCCACGCATTCTTTGGTTTGAAGAAAAGAGAGAATGTGGCATAGAATCGTGTCTGGTAAAGTGCTTATTGTATCTTCCATTGAAGGAGGAGGACGAGACAGTGAAAATTGAAATTGGTTTTTTTTTAAAAACTAAACCCTAAGAGATGATATGTATAACATGTGAGAAAATATGGGCTAAGTATTAGTAGTAGGCAGTAGCATGGTTTTAAATTGCGGTTGCGGCTGCGGATGCGGTTGCGGTTGCGGATGTTGCGATTGTGGTCATTGCGCTTGTCGCGATGCGCGTTGCGGCATGAATTTTTAAAAGGAAGTGTTTGAAATATTATATAGAAAAACACTTAATGTTATGTTTTTTCATTATTTAAGAAGTAAATTGAGTTTTAGACTTCTAATATATTGATTTTTGATGAAAATACTTAAAAAAACATGATTAAAATTGTCCGATGGGGTTCTTAATGCATCCGGAAGCGAGACTTTAAAATCACACCGCAATTGCGGTCTGATGCGGTTGCGGAGGCAACCGCATTCGCAATATTGCGGGTGCAATTGCGGTTGCGGACCGCAATTTAAAACCATGGGCAGTAGCTATTATTTTATTTATATTTATTACGCCCACGTTAGGTTATGTTTAGTCAGTTTAGATTGATCAATGGGATATCTAATGGTTTATTGAGTAGTTTTTTAAGGAGTAAGACTAATAAAACGAAGAAGATTTAAAGGATGCTTAAAATGATACATGAAAAGAAGTTTTTCAAATAATTTTTTTTTTTTACAATAATAATAATATTTTTCATATTCCTATTCCAATTATTAATTAAAAAGATAAAACTCTTCCTTCTTTTTAATTTTATTCAAAATTAAAAAATATATAATAAATTTCATTTTAATAATCCTTAAATATAATATTTTCAATCATTGTAGAATATTTTATTTTACAATGAAAAAGGGTCTTATAGTATATTATATTACAGCATTGCACAAATGTTATCAGAGGCAGGGCTGACAGTGTCATATGCGGACTCTGCTGTTTGGAATCTTCAAACGGATGGAGTTTATACCGTAGCATCATGTTACAATTTTCTGTGTAGTCATTTTGTTCTTTTTGGTCCGGCTAATCGTTATGATTCGGCTTTCATCGATATTTGGAAGATAGATGTTCCTTTAAAAGTGAAGGCTTTTGGTTGGAGATACTTCATCAACAAAGTACCAACTAAGGATTCTCTCTTGTTTAAAGGTATCATTGCTTCTACCTCGAACTTGGGTTGTGTTTTTTGTGCCGATGGTATTGAATCTCTTCTTCACTATTTTCTATCTTGTCGGAATATCGGTATTGTTTGAAGAGAGATGGCCGAGTGGATTGGGTTACCTTATAAAATCGGTTTAGATTTCAAGGAGGGTTTTATTTATTGGAGCTCCTTTTGTCGGTCTAAGAAAGTCAAAAATGCAAAAGTGGGTACCGTTTGGTTAGCTATTTTATGGAGTCTGTGGATGCGTAGGAACAACATTGTCTTTAACAACGGATCGTGGAATTCGAGGGATGTAGTTTAGAGTTGTAAGACTCTTGTGTGGAGGTGGTCGGATATCGGGAAAATTACTCATTCCAATTATAACTTCTATGAGTTTAGCAATAACCCATTGTTTTACTTAAGTTAAGTTTCAATCGGTCTATAATTTTCTTGTTTTGGCTTTTTGGTGTTGTAATTTCGAATGGTTGGTGATTATTAATATATTTCTTGATTTAAAAAAAAAGTATATTATATCATATACTTTAACCATGAACTTGATATTTAAAAAAAAATAAAAAATCTTTCTCAATTTTTTAATCATTAATTTATTTTAAAATTTAAATATTAGAATTTTTAAGTCATTATAATAATCTTGATGACAATTAATCATTACATCATTAGAGAAAACGTTGAATGAAATAATCATTAATTTAAGGGCAATGCTAACGAGTGCCTAGGAGCACGAGTAATTACATCTTAAATGCATTAATATTATTTAAAAAAAGAGTTTAATAATAGTGTCATTAAAGACAAAAAATATTATTTAAAACAAAAAAAATTGAAATTTTCTAAACCATAAAAAATTGAGACGTTATAAATTATTATATTTAATGTTGCTTACTGTTGCTGCATATTTGATTTCCAATACAATACTTACTAATTTTTAATTTCAAAATACATTATTAGTTATTTTCAAATTATTCTCATATTAAAATGATAATAATATTGAAATGGGATGGTAATATTTGAATTCTAAATTGTATTTAATTTCACGTGTATAAATTTTGTAGTGTATGAAAAAAAAGAGTGAATGAGATAATTTAAGTGAATCTAATAATTAAATATATTTAATTATCATTTTCAAAAAACATTATTAGTTATTTTCAAATTATTCTCATATTAAAATGATAATAATATTGAAATGGGATGGTAATAATTGAATTCTAAATTTTATTTAATTTCACGTGTATAAATTTTGTAGTGTATGAAAAAGAAAAAGAAAATGAGAAAATGATGTTCTTCCTCCATTGTCGAAGTTCCTCCACTTGTCTCTCTTTGGCATCACTTGAGCCCATTTGTGCTCTGAGACCTCTGATGGTACTTTAAAGGTAACGCTTCTTGCTTTTGGATATGGACTATCCTGTCTTCTTGGGATTCCCCTCTTAGCGAAAATGTAGAGATATGGATTGCCCCTGCGGGCATCCCAATTTTGATTGGAGGGGATTCTTTCAAAAGATTCTGACAACCTTCGATGGTAAATCGCCCCACATCTGGGACACATTAAACATTCGGTTTCGTCCTTGTGGTAACGAACAAGAAAACCTAATAGGCTTTCTCCAAGTTTGGGATACACTCCCAGCAATTCACCTTCGTTTCTCCATTTTCTGTCAGCTTTAGCACGTTGCCACCTTTCATAGTCTTCAGCCATCCTTGGATTCACTTATATACTGCACCTAGGGCATAACAACATTTCAGAACTTTGTTTGTGACATCTCTAGAGGTATTCTTTCAGAGTTTCGGCAGGTTTGGGGTGATGAGACTGCATCCCTTCTTTCTTCAAAGAACTTTCAACTTCCACCATTTCTGGGGTTGAATGGTCCAGATTGGCGCCATGAGCAATTGACATTTCTTAGAACTTCTCCCTTAGGCCTTCAGTAGCTATAGCTGTCTCTCCGACAAGACCTTCAGTAGTCTTTGGTTCTGAAAATTCTAGTATGACAGACTCTGATGTCAATCCTGATGTCAAGACATCTGATCTGTTATTAATGTAGCACCAGCAGAATACAAGGATCCTCATTATTTAATTACTCTTAGGAAAGACTCAATGAGACATGGGATCACATATGTTAAGTATACATAACAAGATTATAATTTTTACATGGTTTTGTACAGGATTAGCTAACACTTCTGAATCTGATGTTATAGACAAAGTCATAACATTCATAACTGAACAAACAATGCAGAAAATAAATAACACAGTTAACTGTTAACCCAGATCGGTTCTAACTAACCTACTCTGGGGGCTACCATGCTAGGAAGAAGATTCCACTATCAGTAGTACTATTTTATATAAACAACCTCTGGTTTACAGATAAAAAACCTCTGGTTTACCTAGTCACTACCCAATGCAATCTCTATCTCAGAACTCCATCCAAGATAAGAAAACCTCTGCTCACTCCCTGGTGATACCTAACTGTTACAACCCTGCAACAGCTATTTACATAATTAACAATGAACACATACTTGATCTGCTTCACAGCTTCAATCAAACTTACAATACTCAACTCTTACCTACAGGTTTCGAGTGAGGATAAATCAATGACCTTCCCACAAACCGGGAGGTTCACCTACACGGCTAACCCTAATGGTTACATGTTGTTGATACTTGGCTAGCTTGCAAAACTAGGTTACAAAGTTTCCTATTTATAACCTGATCCCAATTGGACTTGGGCTTACAAATCGCAACACTCTGGCTGTTACAAATATGGAGAAAATATTCTGCTACAAATTAGGTCTTTTAATCTTGAGTTTCCTAAATTTGAAACTGCTGAATTCAATCTTATGATCTGATTCTTCTGAATCTTCAATCTTCTGATCTGATTCTTCAATTATTCTTTTGACCTGTAAATGTGCGCCACATAGGATTACATAATATTCACATAGAATATTCCGTATCTGTTTTAAACCAAACTGAATCTTCCTTCCAGTTCTGCAGGCGCGATGTCATGAGTTGATGTCATGACATTCCATCTAACATCTTGCTTGTTGTCATACCCCAAAATTTGCCCATACATTTTCTCCTATTCAAAATCAGATCAATGCGCAAAACTCATAAGACACATTCTCCTACACAAAGGCTTTGAATTTGGGTTTGATTAATTCAAAAGGAAATCAGTAAATCAATGGCTCCAAGGCATTCTATATGTCTCAATATATCTCACATTATCTCCATGACAAGTTTCAAGTCTCAGCTTAAAGGATTGGTCCCTCAATTGGTCCAGAAAGTCAACAGTCGACTAGGTTAACCTAAAAGTCAACTGTGGTCAAAGCAAAGTCAAAACTCCTGATTTTTTGTCAAGATCCTCATATTGAAGTATCATTAACCATTTGATCAAGAATTGATCATGGTTCATCAAGAAAAGATCAAAAATCAACAATTCAAAAAGTTTCTAAATTAGGGTTTTGTATAGGAAAAGTCAACTGAACTTTGACCGGCCATAACTCTCACATGGAACATCAGAAATTTCCCATCCAAAGCTCATTTTGAAGGAAATTTGATTCTCTACAACTTTGTGTCTCACATGCCAAGTCCAAAAATGCTTCATTTGAGAGATATGGACTAAAACATTATGGGTCCTTTTCAAAAGTCAACAAAAAGACACTTTTTTCAAAAGGACATAAAATGAGAATGGAAAATAATTTTGACATGAGACCAAAGACACTGGTTAGAGGACTCTCTAAGGTTTCTAAAAAGTCCTAGAACACTTCCATACCTCAAAAATTGAGAGAGATGGGCCTTGTCAAAGTTGGGCTATTTTGGAGGGAAAAATGTGAAAGAAATGAATTATTTTACAAAAGGACCCAATCTTTTTTGATTCAATCTTGCTTCCCAAGTCATCTAGAAGATCTAAGACCAATGCCACGAAATTTTGATGATTATTTGATTTTCTATTGAATTTTATTTATCAAAATATGATTTAAATCAAATAAATCAAAGAAAATTGAGGAGATTTGATTTGATTATATTTTTCAGTCAATCCAATCTTCAATAATATCCCACAATCATTAAAAATTCGTGCTAAGAAGAATTGGAAAGATTGAATCAAATTTTGGCCATAATTAGTAATATTTTTCAATCAAATTTTGCCAAATTGCCAATCATTGATTCAAGGGATTTTTCTCATTATTTTCTAACCTAATACAATCCTATAAATACCCCAAGAAACTCAGAAGCAAGGGTTCACGTTTTTGCAGCCAAAGAGTGCCTATCCCGAGTCCAAAATTCTTCAAATTTTTCAAACTTCAATTCTGAAATCTAAGCCAATACAGGTGTTGCAAGTGATCAAGAATTGTTCCTCGAGCGTCATAAAATGATTCCCAATCGTTTTCGAGTCACCAAGCACCAAGAACAAGGCACTGTAAGTCATACTTGGTCCAATCCTAATCTTCTTCAATTGCGTTGTTTCAGGCATCCACATCATAATCTAATGGGATATTTGTGTTTATCTTGATGTGTTTATTGTTTCTGGATGATTTGGTACATTGTTATGCCGTTTTGGGTAAACCACCATGTTAGGGTTCATACCTCCGATTTAGGGGTTTTTGATACAGGTTTCGATAGATAAATTTGATGCCCTCATCAGGTTCGTAAGGATCGCACGAATTTAATGGTACCATCGCGAAATATTTTTGTCTTGGTTTGCCTGTATTCGCTATTTGCAGGGAAAGCATTTATAGCGCTTTTTTTTAAGCGCTTAAAAGGAGGCAACTGCAGAAGTCCAAGGTAGGGGACGACAAGCTGGCGCGTTCTGATTGGCTGGTTCAAACCAGTTTTTGGCGCATCCTGGTTGTTGGAGCGAACGGATCACATGCAACACGAAACACGCGTTAGCGTGTACCCTCGCATCATCAGCCACTGGATCACGTTTAAATGCCATCCAACGCTTCAGGCGGCGCAGGTCTATCATGGTCATGCGCGTATCTGCCACACTGGAACGAAAGCTAAGTATTTTGCAATTTTTTTTATTTTTAATTACATAGCTTATTTTATTTATATATTTATATATATATATATATATATATTATTTCAATTCTTTGTTTCTTAGAAATAATAAACTATTATTAATAATTTAATTTGCTATTTGATTTGTTCATTATTTAATTAATTAATTTATTTAAATGATTAAATTCATATTCTCTTTTTATTTAATATTTATTTTTTATTATACTTAGCCATGTATATATCTTTAAAATCCATAATTATTTTATTTAAATTCTAAAATTTCATAAAAATTATTTTTATTCTAGATTTAATTTTTTGATCCCGATTTAATTAATTAGGTCGCGAGACCAATAATTAATTAAATCGTTGGTATTTCTTATTTAAATTATACCCTAATCAGGGTTTACGAGGAACATTCCAATACACTGAATATTTTCTCCTATGCCTTTTCAGGGTTATCAACATGGTTCCTTCCGACTACGCGCCCGATTAAGATTCAAAGCTAAGTACCCTACTTTTTAAAAAATCTAGTTTGTTTCCTTTTAAAATTAGGGTTTGTTTTGCATTCATCTTTCCTCCGCCTTTGCCATTTTTCAGGGTTACCCCCGAGGCTCCCCGCCAACCATATCAGATCGAATCAAGCTAAGTACTTTTATTTATTTTATTATTTTAAACTCATTATATCATTATTTTTAGGGTTGATGCCGTTTGCCTCCGAACCGATAATGCACTCACCTTCTGTTTATTCTTTCTTTTCCAGGGTTTGCCGAATAGCCAGAGCTACGAGTATTGGTAACCCTAAAACCTGATCTATTTTATTTTTATGTTTTTATCCGCTGGTTACAATTCCCCTCTCCTCCGCTGGTTTCATTTTCCCCCTTCCCATAAATTGTTTATATACTGCGTGGTTAGTAATTTAGGGAGTGCAAATTTAAACTGGATTAGAGTCATTAATTATAAGATAAATAACTGAATTGAACCACGTGATTGATGCACACACGCACACTTTTGGGTAACCTCTCTGTTGCCTTGTTGCCTGTTGCCTTGTTGCCTTGTATTTTGTGCAGAATAGCCAGTCCCTCGAATACGAGGATACCTCAGCCATGTTGCCTCGATTAAAGGTCATGGTCCCTAATGATGCTGCCTTCGACACACTAACATGACCTCGACCCTCGGAAGTTGCCTACGGAAAAGGTTGAGGTATCTTCTGGTTGCCTACGAAAGGCTATTCTGATCCTTCCCCTTAGACTACATGCCTCTCTATGGCATGGGTCAGTCTTTGAGCGAATGATAATTCGATGACCCTTCTACCTCCAAACAAAAGGCTTCCTGCCCTCTTATGGCAAGGACTGACCCTTTCATTCTGAAAGGCTAAAAAGAGACCTATCATCTGAGTTTAAGGTAATTGCCCCTAATTGCCTTGCCATGCTCTATTTTCTATATTCTTTCTCATAATTCTTCAAAAACTGGCTACGCTCATTTACGAGCTAAAGTCCATTTTTTCCTCTTTCATCTACATTTTCTTAAAACGAGCAAGCAAAGCAATTAAGAGCCCATGGAAAACCATGGATGCAAAGGGTGCCTTACACCTTCCCTTTGCATAAATTACCCCCCGAACTTAGATTTCTTTAAAAGGTTTTTTTCTGTTTCTTTTAGCCTTTCTGAATTTGTTTGGATAAAATAAAAGTCGGTGGCGACTCATGCTTAACCGCGACATTTCGATCGATAAAAAGTCAGTTCACCGTGTTACAGAACTGGCGACTCTGCTGGGGATTATTTCGATAAAAGAGGGGTTACCTTAAAAGTTTAGGAATCACTTAAATGTTTTCTATTGTTTGTTTTGCTTGCTTTAATTTTGCAGGGCTGTTTTGGGTATTCTGCTGTGTGAAAGATCCTAACCCGGATCTGAGTACCTTAGGTAAATGGCATGAGATCAATGAGACTGCACAGCGTATACTGATGTGGTTGATCTGATGGCCATCGTTAGTGTGACACATTGGTTTGTCCTGGTGTTCCTTGGGATCCGACCTGAGGAAATGCTTGGCTGCCGCGTGGTGTCATTAAGCACTAATTTGCCCTTAGAACCTTAGTCGAACTTGACTTTGGCCTATTAGAAAGTAGCGAGATGGTCGGCTTTGGTTCCGACCGAAGTTGGTTGATACTCGAAGCTACACTCATATGGACTGGACTTTCAGGACCTTTTCGGTTGGCGATTCGATTGCCGAACTGAGATAAGCGCCTTCGAGAAAGGTCAATGATATGAGCTCCCTAGAACCCGATCTTTATATAGGACAGGTTTGAACCAACTAAACTTCAGGGGGAGGGTACATACCTCTGGACCACATGCAAGCCTAACCATAAGGCAAAATTGTGTGACTTGTGTGACTTGCGTGACTTGTTGGTGTTTGCTACTAACCTTCGTTCTTTGCAGGTTTTGTCAAAAGGACGTGTTTGCCCTTACTATTTCATACTATGCCTAACGAACTGCATTCGCACAACAGCATGACATCATAAGCATAACATGATTAACTAACCCTTTCAAGGATCTTAGGAATTTAGGGCGCACAATTTCAGGTGCCCTCATCAAAGACATAATCCCTATCAAGGGGCAAGAGGATTTATTTTCCTCTGGCCACATACCTTCCAATTCAGAGATTCGATACCTATCAAGGGGCAAGAGGATTTATTTTCCTCTAGCCATGTACATCTAAATTCAGAAGTATCCCGAATCAGAGGCGATGACCCACTCGATATGGTGAGCTTGATTCTCATAAAAAGACGTTCAAAGACAAAACTTAGATTTCTTCAAGACAAAGACGCGACCAAATCGCTTTCTAATGTTGCTAACTAAATGCCTAAAGATCCTTGAAAGTATTGCATCTGCATTCATAACATCGCACAACAGGTCTCCTATGATGGGTTTCTCATCCTTCCTCGCTGTTTATTTCAGCATCATGGATCTCGAACAATCTGTCAAGAATCTCCAAGTTCAGAATGCCGAGTTCCAAGCTCTGATACTGAACTTGTCCAAGGGACAAGATGAGTTGAAATCCCTTCTTACCAAGAAGAAGAAGAAAGGCAAGAAGATTCCGAAGAAAAAGCTAAGACCGATCTTGCAACTCAGGGATGCTGAAACCTCTGAAGACAGTGACGAGGACGAGCAAGATGATGATGCTAGTGTCAAGACTGATGCAAAAGGTAACCATGATTCTGCCAAGCCCTCTGAAGAAGAAGAAGACCATTATCATGAGGATGAACATCCAGACGACAAATACAAGCTGCTTGAAGAACGTATGAAAGCTGTAGAAATTCAGAAGATACCTGGACTGGATTTTGAAGAACTAGGACTCGTTCCTGGAGTCATTATTCCTCCAAAATTCAAGACTCCTGCCTTTGCTAAATATGATGGAGTTTCATGTCCCAAGTTGCACTTGAGATCGTATGTAAGGAAGATTCAACCTCATACCGATGATAAGAGACTCTGGATCCATTTCTTTCAAGAGAGTTTATCTGGAACTCAACTCGAATGGTATTATCAGCTGGAAGGTACCAACATCCGTACTTGGGAAGATTTGGTTGTTGCTTTCTATAAGCAATACCAATACAATTCTGATCTTGCACCAACTCGCATGCAATTACAAAGCATGTCTATGGGACCCGAGGAAAGTTTCAAGGAGTATGCTCAGAAATGGAGAGATCTAGCTGGAAGAGTCAAACCCTCCTTAACTGACAGAGAATTGGTCGATATGTTTATGAGTACACTGACTGGACCTTTCTATAGTCATTTGCTGGGAAGTTCATCGTCTGGATTCACTGAACTCATACTGATTGGGGAATGTGTCGAGAGTGGCATTCGAAGTGGCAAGATTCAAGTGGCTACATCCTCAGGTACTACAAAGAAGCATTTCAATGGGAGGTCAGATTCCAATGCTGTGTATAGGCAGAAAAGGATAAGCCATGATCAAACTATTGGGGCAGTTCTGAGCTCCACACCGGCACCTCAACAGGGTCGTCAAAACAAACAAGATACACCCAGACGTCAATTCACAAAGATCAATATGTCGCTAGCTCAGGCTTTACAACATCTGCTAAAGGCAAATTTGATCACCCTGAGGGATCCTCCTAAGAATCCTAACACCTCTGCTCCTAGTTATAAGCCCAATGCGAGGTGCGCATATCATTCTAATAGTCCTGGACATGACACAGAGAATTGTTGGCCGTTGAAGAACAAGATCCAAGATATGATCGACGCTGGCGAAATTGAGTTCGACACCCTTGAAACTCCTAATGTGATCACTGCTCCCATGCCTAATCACAACAAGATTGCTAATGCTACGGATGGCTAGAAGGATGAACTTTTTAGATCATTAGATTTACTTTCATTTGCAATTTCTATTCTGTTTGTTTAAACATTCGACTTATGATAGACATTATCTGCTTTAATAATCATCATCAGTGCATTGCATATGTTTGTCTTGAATAAATTATTTCTCTATCACTCATTTTTAATTATGTCTTTACTTTGCATGTGTTTTGTGATGTTCAACTCCTGCTAAGCCGTAAGCCTTTAAAGGGAGGATGACGAAAATGATACCGCAACCTCATACGGTATGCTTTTGAGCGGACTATGCTGACGATGTACAGGCATTGTTTCAATTCCTAAACAGTGGAGATATAAGGATGTTAATCCCTCGTCAACCCCTTTGAGCCTAAGAAGTAGAAGTTCCTTTCTTGTACTAATCAAAATCCTTTGATCATAACCTGGGGCAAGGTAGTTCTCAGTTAATTTGGGCTGTGCATTCTATTTTAAGAGAATCATTCAAGTACACCTTTCAACAAAGGTTTCAATCACAAGCGTTCATCCGCACACATCAAAGAAGTGTGGGAGGTGTCAATCAAAAGCCAATGATGGTTCATCAATCATTAAGCGAGGCAGTCAATATCTTTCAAAAAAGAAAAAAATGAAAAAACACTTATACAAAGAAAAGCCTGCTAAGTCAAAATTAAAAGATGACTTAGGCAAAATTCAAGGCATCCCGCTGACTGTAAGCTCAAAATAGTCAGTTCAGGCAAAATTTAGGGATATCAAAAAGATGAAAAAAGAAGTCAATAAATTCCTGAACAACACAATGTTGTGACTACCAAAAGGAAGAAGTGACTGCCATCTCAAAAGTTCTCTTTGCTTGTGAACCACCATCATTATCAAAGGTGCAAATCCAAAAGTCTCTTGGAACTTGAATGCATAAGCTGAATTCACTGAGCTTAGGATTGAAGATCATCACGAAGAGGGGTGGGTACAATCAAATTTTGAGCCTTTATCTTTTGTTTCTTAAACCGTGAACCAAGCCACGTTACAACCCTTAAAAGTCCTAATTGAAGCCTGGTTAGTTCGAAAGCATACTGTCACAACAAAGGTATCCCGACTCCTTAAGGTTTACCACAAATGCTGAGTTGATATCCTGTTCTTTACAAACATCACGTTTTATAAATATCACGCTTTTACATCTCTTGTTTTAATGTTTTTCAAAAACTCAAGACAAACGTATGCATTGCATCTAATGAATTCATTATTAAACATATTCTGCTACATAATTTCAACTGTTAGCATCAGAATGAATTTGCACAGGGTATGGCTAATGATTCAAAGTTATCCCGACCAACACAGATTACTCCAAGAAGCAACGTCTCCTACGTATACAAGGGGCATGGTACGTTTTGCCCAATTAATCTGGGGCAATCCAGTCAAGATTCCAAGAATCTCTCAAATTTAAAATAATCAAAGGCATACATACCAAGTGGAGTTCAAACTATTTCCCGATCAATCTGGGGCAATCAAGTCAAGATTTCAAGAATATCTCAAGGATGCCAAAACAATCAGAGGCATGCATCCAAGCAGATCTGAAGTTACTTCGCAACCAACATAGGACATTGTCTTGAGCCTATGATTACTAGGGGCATGTCGCCCATAATGTACATTTCATGAAGTCCTCGCGAGGCGAATCTTTTCAAAGTTCCTACTAACAGGGGCAAATCTATGCAAGCCCAGTTTGACATCTCGAACAATACTCAGTGGTGTGTCCTAATCAAATCCAGGAATGGTAGTTACTATAATACTGGGGGCAACTTTCAAGACACCCATGTCTACCCACAGAGCCGGGTTCACAAGATCATGTCCCCACAGAGTAATCATTAAGAAGATATCTTCAAATGCTCTCGTCCCGACAAAGACATGGCTCCCCAACAGAGTTTACATCTTCAAAACTACCGGTTCTCCAACACTTTGCTCTTCTCCAACATGGTTTATTAATATCTCTAATCCCCAATCAGGGTACATCAAGTTACTGATCATCCCCAAGCAAAAATATAAGTCCCCAGCTGAGCATCTTCAAGACAAGATCAAACAACAAAATTACAGGGACATGGAGATTCAATTTCTCAATCAAGACGACATAAATCATATTCATACATCATAAATCATAAACATATTCATACATCGCATACATACTGAACTCACGCATAACATACCATGCTCCTCATTTATTTTGAGAGACTCATTACATAATACACGCAGCATGACATTTCATACATAACTATACCTATTGCAGGATACAGGTACCGACAAATGAACGAAATCTCCAAATTTCCAAGATCTAATTCAGCTACTACGAATGGTACTGACACGGTCAACGCCCGAAGATCTAATTCATTTACCACGAACGGTAATGACACGATCATTTTCAAAGATCTAATTCAGCCACTACGAATGGTACTGACACGGTCAACGCTCGAAGATCTAATTCATTTACCACGAACGGTAATGACACGGTCATTTTCAAAGATCTAATTCAGTTACTACGAACGGTACTGACACAGTCAACTCTTAGAGATCTAATTCTATCATCACGAACGGTGTAGACACGATCACTAACCTTCCCAGTCTAATTCAGTTACTACGAACAGTGCTGACACGACAAGAGAATCTAATTCTATCATCACGAACGATGTAGACACGATTATCTCTCCAAGATCTAATTCGGTTACTACGAACGGTACTGACACGATCAACTCTCAGAGATCTAATTCCATCATCACGAACGGTGTGGACACGATCAACTGTTTCCTAAGTCTAATTCAGTTATTACGAACGGTACTGACACGACAAAACGATCTAATTCTATCATCACGAACGGTATAGACACGATCATCTTCCAAAGTCTAATTCAGTTACTACGAACAGTGCTGACGCGAACAACTCTCCTAAAATCTAATTCATCTACTATACGATCAACATTCAAACAATTACTTCCCAAAAAACTTCAGTCTCAACATCTAGATGGCATCTTTAAGCCCATCTCCGACAAAAGTCCCTACTCCAGTTAGGGCAAATTTCTTGGTATTCTAGTGTTCAATCATCTTCCACCTTCAGATACCGACTGGCATACAAACCACTCTACATCTTCAGGTTTAAGATAATTGAACAGGGGCAGCTGTCATACCCCAAAATTTGCCCATACATTTTCTCCTATTCAAAATCAGATCAATGCGCAAAGCTCATAAGACACATTCTCCTACACAAAGGCTCTGAATTTGGGTTTGATTAATTCAAAAGGAAATCAGTAAATCAATGGCTCCAAGGCATTCTATATGTCTCAATATATCTCACATTATCTCCATGACAAGTTTCAAGTCTCAGCTTAAAGGATTGGTCCCTCAATTGGTCCAGAAAGTCAACAGTCGACTAGGTTAACCTAAAAGTCAACTGTGGTCAAAGCAAAGTCAAAACTCCTGATTTTTTGTCAAGATCCTCATATTGAAGTATCATTAACCATTTGATCAAGAATTGATCATGGTTCATCAAGAAAAGATCAAAAATCAACAATTCAAAAAGTTTCTAAATTAGGGTTTTGTATAGGAAAAGTCAACTGAACTTTGACCGTCCATAACTCTCACATGGAACATCAGAAATTTCCCATCCAAAGCTCATTTTGAAGTAAATTTGATTCTCTACAACTTTGTGTCTCACATGCCAAGTCCAAAAATGCTTCATTTGAGAGATATGGACTAAAACATTATGGGTCCTTTTCAAAAGTCAACAAAAAGACACTTTTTCAAAAGGACATAAAATGAGAATGGAAAATAATTTTGACATGAGATCAAAGACACTGGTTAGAGGACTCTCTAAGGTTTCTAAAAAGTCCTAGAACACTTCCATACCTCAAAAATTGAGAGAGATGGGCCTTGTCAAAGTTGGGCTATTTTGGAGGGAAAAATGTGAAAGAAATGAATTATTTTACAAAAGGACCCAATCTTTTTTGATTCAATCTTGCTTCCCAAGTCATCTAGAAGATCTAAGACCAATGCCACGAAATTTTGATGATTATTTGATTTTCTATTGAATTTTATTTATCAAAATATGATTTAAATCAAATAAATCAAAGAAAATTGAGGAGATTTGATTTGATTATATTTTTCAGTCAATCCAATCTTCAATAATATCCCACAATCATTAAAAATTCGTGCTAAGAAGAATTGGAAAGATTGAATCAAATTTTGGCCATAATTAGTAATATTTTTCAATCAAATTTTGCCAAATTGCCAATCATTGATTCAAGGGATTTTTCTCATTATTTTCTAACCTAATACAATCCTATAAATACCCCAAGAAACTCAGAAGCAAGGGTTCACGTTTTTGCAGCCAAAGAGTGCCTATCCCGAGTCCAAAATTCTTCAAATTTTTCAAACTTCAATTCTGAAATCTAAGCCAATACAGGTGTTGCAAGTGATCAAGAATTGTTCCTCGAGCGTCATAAAACGATTCCCAATCGTTTTCGAGTCACCAAGCACCAAGAACAAGGCACTGTAAGTCATACTTGGTCCGATCCTAATCTTCTTCAATTGCGTTGTTTCAGGCATCCACATCATAATCTAATGGGATATTTGTGTTTATCTTGATGTGTTTATTGTTTCTGGATGATTTGGTACATTGTTATGCCGTTTTGGGTAAACCACCATGTTAGGGTTCATACCTCCGATTTAGGGGTTTTTGATACAGGTTTCGATAGATAAATTTGATGCCCTCATCAGGTTCGTAAGGATCGCACGAATTTAATGGTACCATCGCGAAATATTTTTGTCTTGGTTTGCCTGTATTCGCTATTTGCAGGGAAAGCATTTATAGCGCTTTTTCTTTTAAGCGCTTAAAAGGAGGCAACTGCAGAAGTCCAAGGTAGGGGACGACAAGCTGGCGCGTTCTGATTGGCTGGTTCAAACCAGTTTTTGGCGCATCCTGGTTGTTGGAGCGAACAGATCACATGCAACACGAAACACGCGTTAGCGTGTACCCTCGCATCATCAGCCACTGGATCACGTTTAAATGCCATCCAACGCTTCAGGCGGCGCAGGTCTATCATGGTCATGCGCGTATCTGCCACACTGGAACGAAAGCTAAGTATTTTGCAATTTTTTTTATTTTTAATTACATAGCTTATTTTATTTATATATATATATATATATATATATATATATATATATATATATATATATATATATATATATATATATATATATATATATATATATATATATATATATATATATATATATGTATATTATTTCAATTCTTTGTTTCTTAGAAATAATAAACTATTATTAATAATTTAATTTGCTATTTGATTTGTTCATTATTTAATTAATTTATTTATTTAAATGATTAAATTCATATTCTCTTTTTATTTAATATTTATTTTTTATTATACTTAGCCATGTATATATCTTTAAAATCCATAATTATTTTATTTAAATTCTAAAATTTCATAAAAATTATTTTTAATCTAGATTTAATTTTTTGATCCCGATTTAATTAATTAGGTCGCGAGACCAATAATTAATTAAATCGTTGGTATTTCTTATTTAAATTATACCCTAATCAGGGTTTACGAGGAACATTCCAATACACTGAATATTTTCTCCTATGCCTTTTCAGGGTTATCAACATGGTTCCTTCCGACTACGCGCCCGATTAAGATTCAAAGCTAAGTACCCTACTTTTTAAAAAATCTAGTTTGTTTCCTTTTAAAATTAGGGTTTGTTTTGCATTCATCTTTCCTCCGCCTTTGCCATTTTTCAGGGTTACCCCCGAGGCTCCCCGCCAACCATATCAGATCGAGTCAAGCTAAGTACTTTTATTTATTTTATTATTTTAAACTCATTATATCATTATTTTTAGGGTTGATGCCGTTTGCCTCCGAACCGATAATGCACTCACCTTCTGTTTATTCTTTCTTTTCCAGGGTTTGTCGAATAGCCAGAGCTACGAGTATTGGTAACCCTAAACCCTGATCTATTTTATTTTTATGTTTTTATCCGCTGGTTACAATTCCCCTCTCCTCCGCTGGTTTCATTTTCCCCTTCCCATAAATTGTTTATATACTGCGTGGTTAGTAATTTAGGGAGTGCAAATTTAAACTGGATTAGAGTCATTAATTATAAGATAAATAACTGAATTGAACCACGTGATTGATGCACACACGCACACTTTTGGGTAACCTCTCTGTTGCCTTGTTGCCTTGTATTTTGTGCAGAATAGCCAGTCCCTCGAATACGAGGATACCTCAGCCATGTTGCCTCGATTAAAGGTCATGGTCCCTAATGATGCTGCCTTCGACACACTAACATGACCTCGACCCTCGGAAGTTGCCTACGGAAAAGGTTGAGGTATCTTCTGGTTGCCTACGAAAGGCTATTCTGATCCTTCCCCTTAGACTACCTGCCTCTCTATGGCATGGGTCAGTCTTTGAGCGAATGATAATTCGATGACCCTTCTACCTCCAAACGAAAGGCTTCCTGCCCTCTTATGGCAAGGACTGACCCTTTCATTCTGAAAGGCTAAAAAGAGACCTATCATCTAAGTTTAAGGTAATTGCCCCTAATTGCCTTGCCATGCTCTATTTTCTATATTCTTTCTCAAAATTATTCAAAAACTGGCTACGCCCATTTACGAGCTAAAGTCCATTTTTTCCTCTTTCATCTACATTTTCTGAAAACGAGCAAGCAAAGCAATTAAGAGCCCATGGAAAACCATGGATGCAAAGGGTGCCTTACACCTTCCCTTTGCATAAATTACCCCCCGAACTTAGATTTCTTTAAAAGGTTATTTTCTGTTTCTTTTAGCCTTTCTGAATTTTTTTGGATAAAATAAAAGTCGGTGGCGACTCATGCTTAACCGCGACATTTCGATCGATAAAAAGTCAGTTCACCGTGTTACACTTGTACCTGTTTTATTCTTTATAAACTTGCAAGATTCACATTAGTATTATGTTTTACTGCTATTATGTTTTAACCAAACATAGATGCCAATCAGACAATAAAAGCACTAACAATCTCCCCGTTTGGCATATTTTGGCTAAAACATAGACATGCAAAAAAACATAAATACTTCAAGACACCAAGGAAGAACAGAGTTTACATTCTCAGAATTGGGTTTCTCAGAATTGGTTTTACCTTCTGTTCTTCAGGACTTGAACCACATCATAACATCGTCAGTCTGCTACACAACTTTTTACAGTAGCAAAATCAGAAGATGAAATTCCTCTCCCCATTTTTAGACACAATATGACAAAGAAGGAACCATGTCATAATATGCAGTGGATCATATTCATGCAACACTGATGTACATGAGGAAGAAGATGGGAGAAGCCCTGCGTCTTGGAGGACCAATGGTGGCATAAGAGACCCCTTCCTTAGTCTTGTACCAGAAACCAAATCCTAGCTTAGACCTCAAGAGAGGACTTGAGTGAAAACTGTCCACCAGTCCTAGTAACTCAGAACACAAATCACAATTATGTTCATAACTCAGATCACAAATCACAACGAAAAGTGATTCCTATACTGAAGGTTGTATATAGTGGAACATCTTTGTTGTTATTGTAGAAAAACCTATGGTAGAGACCATCAACATCCCTAGCCCGTGTTTTTCTTTTTCTGAGATGGTTTTGGTACAGCAATCCATCACAATACCAAACCCAGACTCGACTCACAAGAACACACACAAACGACATTTTGAGAGAGTTTGATTTCTATAATTCACGGAGATGCTATTATATAGCAAATGAAGATCGTAGGAATTAACGAAGGTCTTTGGTCTTGTTCAATGGTCAAACGGTTAATTAGGAACCAATTTCAAAAGCTTTTACTCTTTCCAAAGTAGTTTTTGACTGTTTTTCTGATAGGAGTTATCTTGAATTACCAGTGCATGCATAGTCATTGAATGAACTTTACACCGACCGCTGATGTGTAGATAAACTTCAATTCAGATTTCCTTGTTTGACTGTGAAGATTCAATGTCTTTAAACATGTCATGACATTGTGTCAGACATTGTCACTTTTCTTTCCTTCAGGCACATAGCCTAAGATTCCGTAAACGTTTAAGACAGAGCATCATTTGGACCAATTAACATCCTCCCTACTTACTTACTAGTAATGGACATAGACTTCTGTTGTTTTTGTACACCTTGAGACTGTTAGCACACAGCTACCACATTAGTGTAGAGAAGGAATAATGGTTATTTGTTGCACATGGTTAACTTGAACCATTCAAATAACTGACAAAGGTATCACATTTTCTTCATGATGTAAAAGTATTTTTAACCAAGAAATTTCTCTTGACAAAAGAAGTTACTCCCCCTATCCGAGATAGTTTGAGCTCCCACAGACAGAATAAGATTGAAATGATGAATGGAAAATATAAGACACATCTTCATATCTTCAAGAGCCGCACCCTCTGTTCAACAATCCTGATGAACACACCCATTATAACAATTTTGTTCCTCACAATAAATACTTACACCAGAAGTAGAATGTCATAACATTGTGTCTGATATTTGTACTACCAGTATTCTACACAAGTTTCATTCTCCTCTTCTTTTCAACAGACCCTTGTCTAAGAACTTATCTCCTTCAGAAATGATCAACTGATGACCCCTTGATACTAAAATCATACATAGATAGGTTGCCACGATCTCAACACGCAGAACTGCCACTCCTAGAATTTTGTTGAGCATTAACCCTACCATGTTTGAAACAGATCATGGTCTGCTTAAGATACTTTTGAAATCCTTCTTGATAAGGTGTTTTTTTTTCAATCTCACGCATTGATTAACATGCTCCTTGAACAGAAGAGATTCTCCTTTATGCTTAGCTGTGTTGATTCGATCATAGAACTTTTGTCTTTATAGTCATCTTCACTAAGTGAAGTCTTCATCATGAAAGTAATTGTGTATGTCCAGAACACATTACTTACATCCAGATTAGAACCTGCCCATTCTAACCCACATTATGTCCAAATTGCCACTTTAGACTATAATGTTGTTATTTCAAACTTCTCTATATTCCCAGTCCTTCTACTAGGGAATATGAACTTTGTGATGTTGATACCTAAGACACTAGTTCATCTGAACTCAATCAAACTCTTGACTATCCATAGAGATAAAACATCTCTATAGAGGACTTGGAACACAAGAAACGAATTGTGTTCACGACTCGAAGCAAGACTCTTTATTCTTTACCAAACAGTTGTAAAGAATGACCTCAGACTTAACAATGCCTGAACACTACCCTTAAACCCTATGATTGACTCAAACAAACAATCATAACCTAAACTCTAGACATTTCTCATATTCAAAAGAAGAACATGAGGGACTCAAACAAGACTAAAAAAAACGAAAAGAATCTATAATCCTGAGCAATTTAAACAACATACCTGGACTTCACCCAAAGTCTTAATCAAGAAATGTTATTTGAGAACAAACTGCACCAGGTGGACTTGTGCATAGGTTGGATCATGCACTTAGATCAGAACAAGTGATACACACCATCAATTCATGTCGTCAGATGATAATGCAAAGAATATTCTTTGTTGATCTTTGAGAATACACATGACTTGAGTTATGTTCTGAGGATTTTGTGTGACTTTGTTCTTCTTTCTTCAAGGTTAGTCTTTGAAGGACTTTTCAAATGAATAGAAGTAGAAAAACATTGTCTTTGCTGATCTTCATACTCTTTTACTCCCACTGAGATATACAACTTTTGGACATCTTTGATGTTTGTCCTTGAAGTTCCCTTCATTTGAAATTTGCCACAGATTCCACGCTTTGGAAACCTCAGTTTGCTTGCTACACAAGATCCAGATTGCCACATTCTGTAACTTGGAATAGAAGAAATTGTGATTGTATAACCGTAAATTGATCTTCAATAACATGTCTGAGTTGTTTTATACAGACTTTGTAAATATCCAGCTCCCATCAAGATATTTAATAGAATCAGTATCCCACATCAGAGACTTTTGCCTTCTTCTTTGATGTGTGAAGATAATTGAGAACTCATGGTTGTAAAAACTTCTTTTCAGCATCCAGGTTCTAAACCTAATAAGTACTAAGTCTTCCGTCAAAGTACTTACCAGCTTTTCAGTTAGAATTTGCTACTCACACTAGGTCATTCTGACTGATTACCTCTTCACATGTATACTTTCTGTTCTTGGCAAATACATAAAATAACTGAAGATCTTGAGATGTTGTAACATCAGATGTGACATCATCCTTCATGGTTCTTGGTTAACATCTTTAATGTCAAATTGACAATACTCAGGTTAGTAACAGAATAATCCAATAGTCAGCAATATCCAGACACATCAAGGGATAAAATAGCATCTCAATAAACGTTTCTTCAGACTTTAATTCTGATTTTGAGATGAAGGATGCCATGGTCTGTACCTATAGAGGAGATTCCCTCAGCTAGGTTTCTGGAACAGACTTAGCCATAGCATAACACTAAATTAGCCAGATCCATCTGACTTCCTTGATAATCATACTACCCTTTCTAGATAACAACTAGGGCAGTATACATTCTCAACCATATTTCACTGTGATTGAGACATAGTATTTAGCTCTAATAACTGCTCTATGGTTATGAATACTTATCAGGTTTCGTCGATCAGAGGAAACTGACAGATATAGGCTCTTCAAATGTATAACATAAAGGATTAGAAAGGAATGCCTTTATGAGTTTTTCTTTGTGGTACTGAACACATGTTAATCGTGTCCATATTCTTAACCATATTTCACTGTGATTGAGACACAGTATTCAGCTCTAACAACTGCTCCATGGTTATGAATACTTATCTGGTTTCGTCGATCAGAGGAAACTTACAGATATAGGCTCTTCAAATGTACAACACAAAGGATTAGAAAGGAATACCTTTATGAGTTTTTCTTAGTGGTACTAAACACATGTTAATTGTGTCCTGATTAACTTAGCCAGATGTCTCCTCTTCCAGACCAAGAGTAAGTTCCAAACCAATGTTCTCACACTATATTAGTTTAGCACCATAACACCTTTTCTTTAGCTGGTAGCTGCATACCAGTTCTTAATGTCCCAACATCAGATAGGACATCTGTTCCTTCTTCTAGGAACACTTCAACCTTGAAGATTTCAAGGTACACACTTGTAGATAATTATGAATATCAATGATCAGATGACATTCATCAGCTCTAATAAACCATGCCATTATGAGTGGACTTGAGAGATTACTCAAGTATCTTTGACACTTTAATTATAGTTGTCAATAACTGCCATATATTCTGTTGAACCTTCATAACCCTAGGGTTTTTCAGAGACTATGCAGCGGAAAAATAGTCATATATCAACAGAATTTACACAATGCTTACTTTAAGTGTTAGTAGTAAGCATGACAACTACAGATTGATTGTTAATCAACCTTGCACAATGCTTGCTTCTGCACTAAGCAACTGATTAGACCAAACCAAAATCCTGACTTGATGAACTCACAGACAACAGAGGTTACCTTATCAATATCTTCACTCCCGCATGAAGGTTTTGATGAGCTTCTTCTCTGTTCATAGATACCAGTTGAATTTGTATTTAAATTCAAGTTCTTCACTCCCGCATGAAGTCCTTGGACTTAGCACTCTTCGTTCCAGCATCACAACTCTTAGGTCAGGTTGGTCTAATCATATAGGTACATCCTCTAATTCAAGGGACCATACAATATGAACATCCTATGTTCAAACACTCTTCTGCTTTTACCACAACCAGAATTTATCCCTTATGGATCTCATCCAGAAACAGACATGATGCCTGCTTTGAAACCAATTGAAAATTCTTGTATGACAGACTCAGATGTCAATCCTGATGTCAAGACATTTGATCTGTTAATAATGTAGCACCAGCAGAATACAAGGATCCCTTATTATTTAATTACTCTTAGGAAAGAGTCAATGAGACCTGGGATCACATATGTTCAGTATACATAACTAGATTATAATTTTTACATGGTTCTGTACAGGATCAACTAACACTCTTGAACCTGATGTTATAGACAAAGTCATAACATTCATAACTGAATAAACAATGCAGAAGATAAATAACACAGTTAACTGTTAACCCAGTTCGGTTCTAACTAACCTACTCTGGGGGCTACCAAGCCAAGAAGAAGATTCCACTATCAGTAGTAGTATTTTATATAAACAACCTCTGGTTTACAGATAAACAACCTCTGGTTTACCTAGTCACTACCCAATGCAATCTCTATCTCAGAACTCCATCCAAGATAAGAAAACCTCTGCTCACTCCCTGGTGATACCTAACTGTTACAACCCTGCAACAACTATTTACACAATTAACAATGAACACATACTTGATCTGCTTCACAGTTTCAATCAAGCTTACAATACTCAACTCTTACCTATAGGTTTCGAGTGAGGACAAATCAGTGACTTTCCCATAAACCGGGAGGTTCACCTACACGGCTAACCCTAATGGTTACATCTTGTTGATACTTGGCTAGCTTGCAAAACTAGGTTACAAATCGCAGCACTCTGGCTATTACAAATATGCAGAAAATATTCTGCTACAAATTAGGTCTTTTAATCTTGAGTTTCTTAAATTAGAAACTGCTGAATCCAATCTTCTGATCTGATTCTTCTGAATCTTCAATCTTCTGATCTGATTCTTCAATTATTCTTTTGACCTGTAAATGTGCGCCACATAGGATTACATAATATTCACATAGAATATTCTGTATCTGTTTTAAACCAAACTAAATCTTCCTTCCAGTTCTGCAGGCGCGATGTCATGACATTCCATCTAACATCTTGCTTGTACCTGTTTTGTTCTTTATAAACTTGCAAGATTCACATTAGTATTATGTTTTACTGCTATTATGTTTTAACTAAACATAGATGCCAATCAGACAATAAAAGCACTAACAGGTTCAACTGAAGTCTCGGATGTGACATCCTCCTTCAGGTCATCAGTAACCTGTTTTTCAACTTGGACATCTTTTTCATCTCCTGGGATCCCTCTTGCTCCAACTTCGACCATGTCAACCATGTTGATCTCGACAGGCTCAGAGTAATTTGTGTCATCAATATTGAGGGGATTAGCGTCTATCTTCATTTAATTTCTTCCTTTGTCTGCAAACTTCAGACGCCCTTCCTTGATCGCATTCTGGATAAGATCCCTGAAAAGAAAACATTGTGATGTTTTGTGACCCAAAAATTGTGGTATTTACAGCAGCCTCTCTTCTTCCGTTGCTCTCACGGAGGAATCTTAATGTTAGGAGGCAAAACCATTTGGCCACCTTTCACAAGAAAATCAAATATTTCATCACATTTAGTTACGTCAAATGTGTATATTTTCTTAGGAAACTTATCATTCTTTTCAATTTCAACGAGTTTTTTTTCGTGTGATGGTGTGATCATCTTGTAGGTATAGGGGGCTGCTTCTTTTAATTCGGCTAGATCCACTTTGCAATCTTCGAAACCATATTGATCCTCGGAGATCTCCGATTCTCCTTCGTTTACTTCGACGTAGGTAAAGCTTTCCTTTTATAGCTTTTATTTGCTCTAGCCTTCTCAACCTTTAATCTTTTGACCTGGCGAACTCTATCAGCCAATTGGGCCATATCTCGCAGATATTCAGTATCCAATTTCTTCCTGATGGAGTAATCTAAACCTTCATCGTCCATTTCGACCAATTCGTGTTTAGGTACCACTATAAAACATCTAGCTTTTAGAAAATGGTACCTGTTAGATAATCATCTATAGGTTCAGTAAACTTCCTCTTAATATTGGCCAATTCTTTGAGACTTATCTTGGTTTGACCCATATAGAATTGTTCATGGAATAACCTCTCTAACTGAGACCAATTATCTATTGAGTTTGGTGATAGTGTTGTGAACCATGTGAAAGCGTTCTTGGTTAGAGAACTAGGGAAATACTTCATCCTCAGATCCTCATTGTTCGCCAAATCTCCCGCCTCTGTCATATACCTGGCTATGTGCTTTGTGGTAGATTCACTATTATCCCCTGAAAATTTGGTAAACCTAGGGATCTTGCGACCCCTGGGTAATTCAGTTTGTAAAACATAATCTGATAAAGGGGATGTATAATTTGGCCTTCGAAGTCCGGTGTTCAAACCATTTTGGGCCATAATCATCTCTATCATAGTAGTCAGATTTGTCTCCATCTGATTATTTTGCCTAAACCTGTGAATCATTTCGTCAGCATTTTGGTTTCTATTAACCATCACTACCCTCCCAGGTTGTTCTTCAAGGATCTCTTGTGGAACTGGTTGTTGTCCTAATCTTGCCCTCAAGGGTTCCATTTCGGGGAATGGTCTTGGTGGTCGAACTTGATTTATGGTTGGTTCATCCTCCTGGATAAATATTTGGTTTGTCCTTCGACGCGCCGAGGTCTCAGGAGCGCCTAAAAAGTTGGCTATTCGACCCATATATATTGACAATTGTTGACATGTCTCAGAGTTATCTTGATTGGTTCGGTTAAGGTTTTGTATTACTCGCGTCCATTTGTTGTTGGAACGCTGCTTGATTATTCGTTGTTGATGTGGGCATGACATTCTGGCCTTGGACATTTTGTCTCACATTATTCACACCAGAACCAGAATTTTGGAATGGGGAAAAAGCTGACACATCGGGTATCGTATAAACAGGTATACTACTACTTAAATCTTCCATGAAAGAATATGGCATACCGTAAGGTGGATCTCTCCATTGTATCTGGTTTCCAAATCCTTGGTTCGGAGGGGGTGTCCCCTGAGTACCAAATGGTGGTATCTGGCTCACTTGTGCATTCGACGGAGTGGCTGCCGTGGTTGTAACGGCAACAAATGTTGAATTATTTCCTTGGATCGTTTCTGTAGATCCAGGTATTGGACCAGTTACGGCCAATGAATGTGTTGGCGCAGACATGGCCTGTGATTGGGCATTGGGACCTGTAGTGTTTGTTGCACTAACATTGTTATTTCTCGATCCCTGTGGAGGATCCTGTTGTCCCCCTCTGTTAGTTTTGTTAGTCATTCTCTTAGTATATTTCCTCTTAGGTATTGGTTGGTTACTATTGAAAATTTTACCACTCCTAAGGTTCATACAACGCAAAAGGCAACGAAAACACTAAATCTACAAACTAATTGAAATAAAAAACACTTGACAATAACACTATGACATAGTCCCACCAGGTGTGCCAATTTCTTTACCATTGATTTCTAAAAAACAACCGCTAGTCCTCCAAAGTGTTTAAACAATCTAGTTACTCGTAGGATCGACTAGATTGATCCTAGGACATTGTCAAATAGTGTTTTAGTGTTTTGATTCATATTCAATAATCTTTCTAGTTTGCAAATATATACAACTTTCTAATGTAAATTGCAATAAGTAAATGACTTTAAAACGAAACAAAGCAAATGCATAAATAACATGACTTTTAAATATAACTTTGCATTGAACAAATAACATGAAATGTAAATATGATGTTCTTCACACATACATTGTTTCAGCAAAGACTCTTTTCTCTCACGCTGGTACTTCAAGTATTTTTGTGAATTTTCAGTATATTGATTCGAACATGCCAATCTAAAAAATAACACTCCTATTTATACTACTTCGACCCTAACGGTCATTAAACAGATGTCTGCCACGTTCAACATTTTGAACGTTTACTTCGCTTCAGATGCTCCCACGCGTCCGCTAGACAAAGCCATTCCATTTGAATTTCAAATCTTCCCGCTTCAGCATTTCAACTATGCCAACGCTTCCGTCGAAGGATACTTGTAAAAGATTATAAAAGTAACTCTTGGTCGAATAACATCTCTTACAAAGAGAAAAACCCTTAAATAGTTCTATGAGAACCATTTCTTTATCATGATCCAATACTCCAAAGTATTACAATTCTTTAGTCGAAATCTTTAGCTAACAGATGGCGAGTTGAGAAATGAGCGAATGAGTTGTTCGATGAGAGAAGAGTTTCAGTGAAATGGGCGAATCTGAGTTCGTGAATCTGGGTTTCGGAGATAAATCAGAGTTTCGTGAATCTAGGTTTCGGTGAATTTGAGTTTCGTGCATGCGTTTCGGAGGTGAATCTCAGTTTTGTAAATTTTATGTTTAAACTATTTTTAGTCTCATTTTTCTTCAGTTAAAATGAATGGTGCTTTACTACTTTCTGGTTAAAAGGGTATTAATTTCTTTCATTATTAATATTCACCTATTAATTAACTAGTGTGTTTAAAAGAAATAGTTATTAACATAATTGAGTTAGATTATTTTATTCACCTAATAAGTTTAGACCATTAATATTCACCTATTAATTTGTTACAGTATTTAACTATTTAGATTAAATATTTTAAGTTATAAAATTAAATATATTTTTTTAGTCTATATAAATTTACACCCGTTTTTATTTTAACGGGATTAATTGAGATTTGATTATAATAATATTTTTAATTAAAACCCATTTTTAAAAAATAGGGTGTATATTGTCACCTAATAATACTTAAAATGACATTTTATTTACAAAATTGTCATTGTGTTACTTATTTACACCCGTTTTTAGTATATCGGGTGTAAATTTTAAAATTATATTGCTATTTTTGCACTAGTGTTTGGTTTGATGATGTATCTTATATCCCACTTAACTTTTATATATATATATATATATATATAGTTAGAACAAGAATTTTTCAGATCAATATTCTTAGTTTTGATGATAACAATGTATATGAATTTTGTATGAGATAATGTGGTACTCTAATCCTATGCAATTTCCATTTCAGGAATCATATAAAGAGTATGCACAAAATCAGCGCAAGAAGCACTGATTCAGAAGGTTCAGCATGCAACATCAGAACATGCTCTGGCAAGACATCAGAAGATGGTCAAGCAGAATCAGAACATGGTCTATTGAAGCATCAGAAGAACTTGAGATCAGAAGCAGAAGCACTGAAGTTCTCATGGTATCACGCTAGAAGTACTTCAAGGTCAGAAGAAAAGAAGATGCTCTGCACCAAGCTGTTGTACTCTGATGATATTCAAACGTTGTATCTACAAACATCAAATCAGAAGCAAGTACAAGATGGCAGGCTATGCTGACTGACAAAAGGAACGTTAGAAGCTATTAACGGCAAAGTCAGTAGACGTAGCAAAAGCAAGGCTCAAGGTAGTTGACAAAAGAGTGAAACATTAAATGCAATGATGTACGGATCACGTAACGCATTAAATACTCCCAACGTTCATCTTCTCAAACGCCTATAAATAGAAGTTCTGATGAGAAGCTGAACACAACACTTTGCGCAAACATACAGAAACGCTGTCAAATTCAAAAGCTCTCAAACTTCATCACCAACCTCACTTCATTACTGTTGTAATATCTTAGTGAGATTAAGCTTAAACTTTAAGAGAAATATCACAATTGTGATTATAGCTTATTAAGAAGCATTGTATAACTCTTGTAAGAATTTATTTACATTCATTTGTAAAGAACTAGAGGAGATCAAGTTGTGATCGGATTCTCTAGAAGTCTTAGAGGTTATCTAAGCATTGTGTTCCTAGAGTGATCAAGGTGTGATCAGAATACTCTAGAAGACTTAGAGGTTATCTAAGTGGAAAACCATTGTAATCTTGTGTGATTAGTGGATTAAATCCTCAGTTGAGGTAAATCACCTTGTCAAGGGTGGACTGGAGTAGTTTAGTTAACAACGAACCAGGATAAAAATCATTGTGCAAATTGTTTTTATCTTAAGAGTTTTAAAACTACACTTGGCATCAGAGCGCCGGTTCTAAGGTGCAAGCACTTAACCGTGTTAGAAAAGATTCAGGAAGAGAAAAATACAAAAGTTTAGATGGCTGGTGAAAATCCAACACCTACATCTACATCTGGCTCTGCTGAGCAACATAATGGAAATGGTAACAATGGTTATACTAGACCACCAGTATTCGATGGTGAAAACTTTGAATATTGGAAAGATAAACTTGAAAGTTACTTTCTTGGTCTAGACGGTGACTTATGGGATCTCTTGGTGGATGGTTACAAACATCCAGTGAAAGCTAGAGGAGTAAAGCTAACAAGACAAGAAATGAGTGATGATCAAAAGAAAGAATTCAAGAATCATCACAAGTGTAAGACTATTTTGCTGAATGCTATCTCTCACGCTGAGTATGAGAAAATATCTAACAGGGAAACTGCTTATGACATATATGAATCATTGAAAATGACTCATGAGGGAAATGCCCAAGTCAAGGAGACTAAAGCTCTTGCTTTGATCCAGAAATATGAAGCCTTCAAGATGGAGGATGATGAAAACATTGAGAAAATGTTCTCAAGATTTCAAACGCTAACTGCTGGATTGAGAGTCCTTGACAAGGGATACACCAAAGCTGATCATGTCAAGAAGATCATCAGAAGCTTGCCCAGAAGATGGGGCCCAATGGTGACTGCATTCAAGATAGCAAAGAATCTGAATGAAGTCTCTTTGGAAGAGTTGATCAGCGCCCTGAGGAGTCATGAAATTGAGCTGGATGCTAATGAACCTCAGAAGAAAGGTAAGTCTATTGCGTTAAAATCAAATTATAAAAAATGCACTAACGCTTTTCAGGCTGAAGAAGAAGATTCTGAAGAATCAGAATCAGAAGAAGAAGATGAACTGTCCATGATCTCCAGAAGGGTAAACCAACTCTGGAAGAGCAAGCACAGGAAGTTCAAGAACTTAAAAAGTTCTAAGAAGCTTGAGAAAGGAGAATCTTCTGGAAGCAGAAGATAAGATAAGAAGAAGGTCACGTGCTATGAATGCAATTGTTGCACCCCAATTTTTGACCTCTGAGATCCCATCATTTTCTAAGTGTTATGATCATTATTGTTATACCCCAAAATTCGCCCGCTTTCTTTTTTTTCAAAAAGAAGTCAACAAACTTCTGTCTAAAAATTTGGAGTTTTATACAATCTTGGATTTTTATTTCATAAATATCCTGATTTTATGAATACTCAATTTTTAGAATTTTTTATACAGTATTTTGGTTCGCTGTTAAATTTATTCTTACATAAACGCCAAATACTGTTTATCACTTCATACACTGTTTATTTCAGATTTATTTTCAAATAAATAATGCTGGCGCAGTTGGTACAAAATTAAAATTTGCAGGCGCGGAGTCTGGGTTTCAGATTATACTGGTAACAATTAAATTATTATTGGTTTTATTTCCCACTAATTTTTTATTTTTATACTATATTATTTTTTTTCTTTCTTTTCAAATATCTTCCTTTCTTTTCAAATCTCTTTCTTTCAAATCAAATCCTAGCTTTATTCTATACCCCTTTTCTTTTCAAAAACCTACCATACTTTTTTTTCAAATCCTACTACTATTCAAACGGTACCATTCCATTCTCAACGTCTCTATCTCTCTCTTTTCACTCTATAAATACTCCTCATTTTTTCCATAAATTCTCACATCAAATTTCACTCATCTCCCAAATTTCTCAAACTTCTATCTCATAATTATTTTCTCTTCTTCCCCGGCAAAAATGGCAAAGTGGATGGATACGTTTTTTCTTATGGTCATCACTGTTTTGGTGGTGATCATGTCCTTTTTCTGTCTGCATAGTCCTGAAAAATGTGGACCTGGGTTGCTTACACTCCCGTTCATCTATATGTTGTTATTTATAGCATGGGTTTTTAATCGTCATTTTTAAAGTTTGTTGTATCCTTCGCTTTCAAATAGTGTACCGTTTATTTTATTTGTCGTACTGTTCATTATATTATGTAATATTTGTACTGTTAGTATTAAATGTTGTACTATCTGTCGTACGGTAGTTTAATTATCAAGATAATATTATGTGCGTTAAATATTTATTTTTCTGTGCATTAAATTTTTTTTTCAAGGTTATTATCGGTAATTTCGTTCGCATACAGCATATTTTATTTATTTATTATGTCTGTGTTTTTCTAACAGCTCAGGTAAATAAATTTTTCACCATTAACACAACAAAAACAAAAATAAAAAATTAACTTTAACTGTTACGTTAATACCCGGACAGCTAGTTACCAGTCAAACCCGCTATCAGCGCAATTCTCCGTGTTTGTACCATCAGTCAAATCAATTTTTCGCACTTCAAATTTCCAAGATTTTGTTCTAGAAGTCTTCTGATAATCACGTGATCAACAGAGACTTAACACTGCATAAAAATCAGGTACGCATAACTGTCTCCTACAAAAACAGTCCCTAACTAGGGTTTTTGTTTTTTTCCAGGAGAACGATTTTTTGAGACCTCAAATGGATTTCATGGATCTCCATATATCTCAAAGTACCACCAGGCAAATTTTCAAACTTCGATTCGCTCAGACGCACAGTCAACAGCTCAAACACTCAACAGACGACCAGTTTGACCAAAAAGTCAACAGACAGTCAAAAATGCAATTTTTTGTCAACATCCATATTTTGTCAAAAGATTCATCATTTGATCAATGGTTGATCATAATTCATCAAGAAAAGTTCAGAAATTGACAAAACTCAAAATTGCAAAATTAGAGTTTTTTACCTAAAAGTCAACTGAACTTTGACCGACCATAACTCTCTCATAATTTATCAGAAAAATTCCAACGAAAGCTCATTCTCAAGGAAATTCAATTCTCTACAACTTTGATGTTGGGACCAAGGTCAAGAAATTCTTCCGCCTAAGAGATATAAGCCAAAACATTACAGGTCATTTTCAAAGTCAACAAAAAGCAGTTTTTTGTCAAAGCCCATATCATCAAGATAACTTCTCCAAATGCAAAAACGCTTCCAAAGTGGCTTGTAGAGGACATCTTGGGTTTTCCAAAAAGTACAAGAACACTTTCATAGGATCAAAATTGAGGGAGATATGCCTTGATGAAGTTGACCTTTTTTGGAAAAATGCATGAAACAAGTAATGACCAAAATTTGATTTTTTTTCAAAAAAGGCCAATTCTTTTGTGATTCAATCTTGATTCTCATATGTTTAAAGATATTCACAACATATCCATGATTCATGACATTTTTATTTCATTTTAATTAAATTTTATTCATTTAAAATTTAATTAAAGTGAGATAATTCAAAGATATTATCCAAGATGCTCATATGATGCAAGCAATGATCCAATTCATCTCTAAAGGCCAAGATTCCATTCAAGATATGCAATGATCATAAGTTGGAAGGAATAATAAAACACTTGAGATTTTAAACCATGGTTAGTCTTTTTAACTTAAAGCATTAAATGCTAATATTCCATTTTATCTTCAAAGTTCATCATCACATATTTATTAATAATTGTCCAAATACTATGATCATTTTTTTGTTATAATAGAATATTCTAGCTAACCATATTTTTATTCCACCATCATTTCAATAGTTTATCTAACCATCTTATCTTATATTTTTCTACAAATCTTCATTCTCAATTTTTATTTTAGTTAATATTATTTTAATTAACCATGTTTTTGTTTAAATTTATTTTATTAGTTATGTTATTATTATTATCTCGTTTTTCTTTTTTATAATATTTTATATTTTTAATTTCATTTTTGTTATTGTCTTAAACTAAAATTAGTATTTAAGTTTTATTTTGATATTATCTTGTAACTTGATTTTACTATTTTTATTTTGATATTATCTTTAAATGTTATATTTTAATTTTTATTTATTATCCTTATATATTATAAGATAGAATTGTTAAGTCACCATTCAACAAATTCTATTCAAACTTCATAATTCTATCCATTAACCATTAATGTCTTAATGTTTCAAACTCAATTCCAATTTAATTTCTCTCCATCTTATGTCATTGCATACATCACCTTACTTGTAACACCCTTATAAACCCCGCGGAAATTAATAAAATAATTCAGAGTAAAACATGAAAACAAGGGTGCCACAATTCAATTTAAAACAAATTATCATAAATCAATTGTCATGCTTCACTTAGGGGAAAATCATCCATTTAACAAAATCATGTTTCTATACAGCGGAACATTAATCAACAGATAAGCATAACATCATCTATGCAATATCTCACAAAATTACTCCAATAACAACAAAATAGAGTATCATCATAAACTCTAAACTAACGTTCCCCCAGTGTTACAATATCAGAGCATGACACCGACGCTATACCAAATAAACTGACTCATGAGCTAATCCTCACCGAGCCAAAAGCCGCTACTCGCCAATCTGAAATCATCAAAGTAAGGGTGAGTCTCATTCACAATTAACAAATGTTATCGAATCATAAACAATAACACATCATAGTCACATTATTCATCCAATTTCGTTATATTCAGATTGTCAGGAAGTACTCATCAACACACAACACAAATAGAATACATTACCAAGAGGCAACACCATAATTCATCCAAACAAATCATAACCATTACACAATCATCACATATTATAACATTGGACAATCTTCCATTCATGTTATAATAACACAAGTAACCTAATGCAAATGCAACTATATGCATGTGGTACCAAAATCTGGGATAACCCAACTCGCCGATCCACCATCATCAAGGATACGGCAACACCCACTCACTAATTCCACACAATGGGAATTAGCTACCACTGATCCACCATCGTCAAGGATCAGCCACATAATGATTATGAATGCATGTATCAACCATAACATGCTTATCACCCACATAAATCAACCAAATGTCATAATCATCAACCACCACAATAATCAATAGCCATACACAGTTATGCTATTTCTCAACCACAATAAAATACATATTTTACATCAACAATATATGTATAACAAACACCAAAAAAAACATTGCCAAGTCTTTGTTTTCTCTTTTCTTTTCTCTCTTCCAAGTTTTAAGTTTCAAAGGGAGTAAGAATTTGGAATTGCAAAACCAAGAAAATCACAAAAAAAAATCGAATTAAGTTTAATTTGTTTTTATATTTATTTTTGTATATTATTTGATATTATTTCTTATCTTTTTCTTTGTCCCGAATTGGAATAAAAGATCAAATATGGCAGAGATTGTATGCAGTTGATTTAAGACTTTTGGAAATTTATCGTGTAGTCGCTATGATTCTATCAAGCTTCTGATAAATTTTCATTAACTTTAAGTCCGAGATCATCATTCACTCACCATCGATCTTCACTAACATCGTGGATATACTTGACTAGCTTCAAGATGATTCGCGTGCTAACATACTAACAATTAACTTTAAATTCCGCATTTTATTATATTGTTCTTTATATTTCTTGCTTTATACTTTATTTTATCATTCATCATATTTATGTTTATGTTATTTTCTCTTTGTCCATTTGGACATATTATTTATATTTCTGCTATTTTCTCTTTGTCCATTTGGACATATTATTTATATTTCTGCTATTTTTTCTTTGTCCATTTGGACATATTATTTCTATTTCTGCCATTTTTTCTTTGTCCATTTGGACATATTATTTATATTTCTGCTATTTTTTCTTTGTCCATTTGGACATATTATTTATATTTCTGTCATTTTTTCTTTGTCAATTTGGACATATTATTTATATTTCTGTTATTTTTTCTTTGTCCATTTGGACATATTATTTATGTTTCTGTCATTTTTTCTTTGTCCATTTAGACATATTATTTATATTTCTGGTATTTTTTCTTTGTCCATTTGGACATATTATTTATATTTCTGCTATTTTTTCTTTGTCCATTTGGACATATTATTTATATTTCCGCTATTTTTTTGTCCATTTGGACATATTATTTATGTTTCCGCTATTTTTTCTTTGTCCATTTGGACATAATATTTATGTTTCCGCTATTTTCTCTTTGTCCATTTGGTCATATTATTTATGTTCCCGCTATTTTCTATTTGTCCATTTGGACATATTATTTATGTTTCCGCTATTTTTCTTTGTCCATTTGGACATATTATTTATGTTTCCGCTATTTTTCTTTGTCCATTTGGACATATTATTTATGTTTCCGCTATTTTCTCTTTGTCCATTTGGACATATTATTTATGTTTCCGCTATTTTCTCTTTGTCCATTTGGACATATTATTTATGCTTTCGCTATTTTTTCTTTGTCCATTTGGACGCATTGTTTATGTTTCCGTCATCTTCCTTTTGTCCACTTGGACCATATTTTTACCTTTGAGCTAAAACATTAATAATCAAGATAAAACTTAAAAAAAAAGCACTTTGCACACTTGCACCTCTATGGTTCTCCCTCTTATTACTTTTTTTAATCATACCATCATTTAAGAAAAGTATTAAATGCATAGGAAATGTCTTATAAATTGAGAGTAGATAACTCCTAATTGCTTGCTCAAACACTTTCATTTTCAAACAACGTATTTTCAAAACTTCTCATCTATTTTCAAAACTTTCATCTGGTATTTGAAGGGCATTATTCCCGGTGAAACTCTTCAGAGACCTATGTGACATATTGTCCATCTTCACTTCTTCTATTTTCAAATCAATAAAGCATTTAAAAAGTGAGCTAAGCAATTAAGAGCCTATGGATAACCATGGATACAAAGGGTGCTTAAAATCTTCCCTTTGTATAACCAACCCCCCGAACCCAAAATCTGTCAAAAGGTCTTTTTTCTGTTCTTTTATGCCTTTCCTAAATATTGGACAAAATAAAAGTCGGTGGTGACTCTTGCATAAAATAAAAAAATATCAAAGACAAAAAAGAGCAAGGAGTCAGTTTGCCTCAAAAAACCGAGTTTACAGAATTGGCGACTCTCCTAGGGACTTGAAAATTTTTTTTAAAGAGGGGTTACCTTAGAGTTTTTGATCACTTTAATATTTGCTTATACTTGTTTATTTTATTATTTTTTGCTATTCTGGATATATGTGTGGTTCCGTCACTTGAGATACATTATGGACAAATCCTAACCCGGATTAAGTACACATAAGAATTAGGTGGAGGGTATAGTCATGTATGGCATACAAGGAGTTCAGTCCTTAACAAGCTGTCATGAGAATCCTTCCGCTCAGTGGAGGTTCCTTGCTGGTAGTATATGTTTAGCAAGTTCAGTTGCGAAAACATTATTGGTTTCATTGAACTGTAGAAGCTGAGTTGGCCGTAGAACCCATTATCCCATCTTGGCCTTTTTAGGTTGTGATGCAGAAACTATTCAGGTGTAGACTTGGATTAGTTGTCATGCGGAGAATCACACACAGACGAGTTTTTCTTGAGAATATTATTGGCTCACAAGTTCAGTTGTGCAAGTCGGTAATATCCGAAAGAAGAATGCGGACTCTGACGTATCAGTAGAACATGTTATGCAGGTGATTAACCCTAGTACTATCCCATATTTGGTTCTTTGACCTCATGCTCGTGACGTTGAACTTTGGAACCTACCTTATGTGCACCATGTTTGTGTTACCATTTCTGTATATGTGGCATTCATGCATTCATACATTCATAAAAATCTTTTCCTTTGATTTCCAATGAACTCAGAGGTCTTTTTTTGTAAACATCGTAAGTTTCATCAAACTCAATGGATCTTGGGTGTTGATGGAGTGAAAACTCTAATCCACCAAAATGGATGATTGATTTTGATGATAAATTGATCAATGCTTTAATCCAATGCTTGAATGTTTGCAAATTAATATTTTAAGTTCTTTGAAACTCAAATAATATAAACAACAATTGCATCATTCGCATACATACATCCAGGTTACCCATGAAACTTATCCTTGTCTGTCTCCATCCTCAGAATTGTCTGTCTACCGTCAAGCTGATTCCCTCACACAAGTACGGAACTAGAGCCAACGTCAGATTAAGAATGGAGTATCAAGAGCAACATAACGTAGAGGTCAGAATGGAAATAGAGGATTTGAAGTCAAGTATGACTAAGCTCACTGAAATGCTGTAAGTTTTGATCGCTAGAGGGGAACCGCCTCAGAAGACTGTCATTGTTGAAGTCCCAAGTGCTGATGTTGACCCTCAACCCACTCAATAACCACCTTCAACTGGCTTGAGTTTGGTTTGCCACCTGATTTTACTCCTCCCTATGAGAAGACTCCTGGTATTGGTCAATCATCACGACCTGTGATGGGTCAGACTTCAAACCCAGTTATTCGTGCTCCTATCATGACTAAATCTCAGCCCATTGTGCATACTGTTGCTCAACATGCTTATGAGAATCCTTTATTTGAATACCAAGCTGCCAATTCCCAGAATGGAAGCCAAGGGGATGCTGGAGATATTGAAGATGTCAAAGAACAATATCAGACTTTGGAAAAGCGATTGAGAGCCATGGAAGGCAATAATTACTTTGGGGTTGCTGCTAAGAATATGTGTTTGGTTTCTGATGTCGTCATGCCTGCAAAATTCAAGACTCCTGAATTTGAGAAATACAAAGGAAACACCTGTCCAAAAAGCCATTTGATCATGTACTATCGCAAAATGGCTGCTTACACTCAAAATGACAAACTGCTCATCCATTGTTTTCAAGATAGTTTGAGCGGAGTTTCGCTAAAATGGTATATGGGACTCGAGAGGAGTCGTATTCATTGTTTTCAAGACCTAATTGATGCTTTCATGAAGCAATATAAGTATAATTTGGACATGGCACCTGATCGCCGACAACTACAAAGCATGTCCCAGAAAGAGAAAGAGTCTTTCAAGGAATACGCTCAATGTAACACCCTTCAAAACCCTCGCGGAAATATAATATAATCAGAGTAATAAAATAGCAAGGATGCTACAATTAATAAAAGAAATAGAATACCAAGTCGTTTGTCATGCTTTATTAAGAATAATCCAAAAATATCAAAATACATGTTCAGCACAACGGAAACTCATTTTAACCATGTTAGGAAACATATCCAAATAAATCAACAATACATAATCTGATGATGGAAAAATAGTGTATCACTGGTAACTCTAAGACTATCGTCCCCCAGTGTTACAAGACCAGAGCATGACCGACACGACCCAACATAACCGGATAAATTCTACGAGTCATCCTCACCGATCGCTTAGGCCGCTACTTCAATCTGAAATCATCAAAGTAAGGGTGAGACTACATCATAATTAAATAGCATTATAAATCGTCCGATATAGAATTCATAAGCAATTATCCACCCTACTTAGCATATTCAGATTTATCAATTCATACCAATCACAAACACAAGTCGAAAGTATGCACCAATAACACAACACAATCATAACACCGGAATTCATCCTGACATGTCACAATTTATACAAAGACCATGCAGACTCTTATGCATGTGGTACCATACATGGGATACACCCATCCAACTGATCTTTTTCATCACCGAGATACAGTTTAACCAGCACAAATTCCACATAATGGGAATTATGCCCACCATTTTGATCCATTTCATCACCGGGATCCATCACCAAAAATGTATGCGAATGAATGCAACATACAACATGCTTACAACATCACCAATCCGATGTATCACATCGTCTCATTATCATCACCAATTCATCACCAATAAGCATGTATATGTATCATGCATCATTCAAAACAAATCAATCATCATTATACGATCACAACAATCACCACATGATCAAAATGAACAATGTCATTATCAATAACTCACCAAAAGCAACACCGAATAAAATATTCGATTTCAGCACCATCTACAATTATATCATATATAATTCACACCACATATAACGTCAAATCACAGTTATATCATTATAACATCGCCACATTGTCACATTAACCAAATCATGCACACAATGTACAAAACACGCCATAAACGAAATAAATCAAGATTTCCAAAATAAAATCAAGTTATTGTTGTTTTCTTTACTTTATATTATAGAGTTTTTAATTTAAGAAACAACGTCCAAAACGGCGTCTAAAACGGACTTACGGTTTGAAAATTAGAGCTGTTTGAAGTTAGAATAGTTTTCAAAACGTGCTGCTGGAAATTTGTACTGGAACCCGGTTCGTCCCACATGGGAACCGGTTCCTGGACCCAAAAAGCTATTTTTAACGTTCTAACACAGTGGAACCCGGTTCCTCCCACATGGGAACCGGTTCCCACGAACCCTGAAGCTAAAAAACATGATTTTTAAGGCTTTTATGCATCCCAAACACATACCAACACATACCATTACGAAATTGATCGTCAATAACATCAAAATACTCCAAATACATGATTCTAATGCACAGACAACATACCACAACACCATGTAACAATACTACATCATCAATTGCAGTCAATTCATCAAATCATACATGTCAGTGTTGGTATTTCACAAAACCTAACATCCCAATTAGAGATTCTAATTCCTTAATGCAATCCTATCATCATCAAAATTATAATACCATATAATTAGAGTAATCACCCCTTACCTTAGCCAAAGATTTCTCGATTGGTCTTCTTCCTCTTGTTCCTCTTCACGTACAGCTTCCCAATTCTCTCCTCTCTTCTGTTCTGCTTTTCACGTTCCTTTTTCCTTTCTTCCAATTCCTTATTGTTTTATAAAAATAACATTAAATTAGTAATGGGCTTTACTAACTTAACACCTCCTTCTTACTAACATCACACATGGCCCAATAACTATTTTCCAATATTTCTCAATGTTCCTCATAAAATCAATTATTCCAATTAAATAATTTTCCTATTTAAATTAAATAATTAGAAATAATTTTTGGGGTGTTACAACTCTCCCCCACTAAAAGAGTTTTCGTCCTCGAAAACATACCCCAAGTGAAAAGTTCCGGATAAGAGTCCTTCATCTGACTCTCCCGTTCTCAGTCAACACTTTCTTAGTCAAACCTCAAAAATTCATCTGACATAACCAACATAAGCATGCCTCATGTATTCAATCTCAGCTCTTACGTCGCATTTGACCATCCCAAGGTGTACCACTCGCTATATCTCCCAAAGGTCAACGACAATGGAGCGTCAAGGTGCGACTCATACAATACGCCCAATAACTGAATAATATACTTACACAATCCAGGGTATGATCACACCTGATCAACACTGCAGTACTGCATTCCATCTACTGAACGTACCAACCTTAGACACACTTTTCCATCTGAGCGATAAAATAATACTTACACCTTTCACCAACTGCTTCCTTCAAGAAACTCAATAATAATATCCCTATACCAATGAATTTCAACTATCTGACTCCTCTCAAGTCACACCAACAATTATCCAACACGTTACATTCCGCTTTTGCTGCACTATTCTGATTACTTATTACAATCATCATCACCAAATTAGATTTCTGAGTTATACCCAACTCTGGCCCTCTTTACTCATTCGTTCAAGAATCATTCTTTACTATCCATGGTACTAATCCACCACTCGTCAGTACTTACTCGCACTCAAAAAAACAAATTCCTGATTTACTTCATCTATTAAACATTCCAACCATGGAAATGAGTGCACACGAGCTGTTATAATCACACTTATCAGCCTCGATATACCATTGCTTACATAATAGCTCAAACTGAATCCCACTCTCCTTTAAGAATTAAATCAACTTCGTCCTTCATAGAGTATAATTCCTCATTATATCTGGAATCCACGATACCACCTTAACAATGAAACAAAATTATTATAACATCATATAGTATAAACTTGTCGTCTTAGTTTTGCCAAATACATACTCGTCAACCTTGCACAACCACAATAACATATTCATCATCTCGGCAATTATTCAAAGAAAGTTATAATTCTATGATACGACATCGTTACATCCACTAGATCATAAATCCAACATATAGATCAATACATATCTTCTATGTAGGCTCTTGACATATTAATTCCTCACTTCCCACGAGTAATACTCATAACACTACTCCACATCACACTTTCGTTGCGCGATTCTGATTACCCGTCTTAAGTCACCGTCCAATATATTGCACTCTTTCATATCCACTTCTTCATAAATTCACACAACATGGTGAGTGATTATTCTCACGGCTTAGTATCCATCATATCCTAAACCATTAAGGTAACAAACAAGCTCATCCTATCTATATGATTCCGTCTACTATCAACAAGAGATTAAGGGTGATCAAGTCCTCAATTTGTCAATAGATAGCCGACAACCATATTTAAGCATAAACCGTCGTTACTACATAATAGTGTCCTTTCCGAGTTTGCACCCAAACTCATTAACATCGCCATAGTCTAATAATTCACTTTGAGTCTTTCCAACTCGCACACTTCCCTCTCATTGGCTCTTGTCGGTGAGACACCAACGTCCAAATATTTTACACAATCCGCTTCATAGTCACTTAGAATCACACACTTGTTAAGTACTTCCAAACTTCATAATCACTAGTACACTCGTACATTACTATTCATCTCGTTCCAAATTAAAATCCTCATCTTAGCAAAAGACCGCGACAACATTCATAACTCGAGGTTTTAATCTAAATCCCATGACATCTTTCACGTCCAAATGTCATTCCACTCAGAATTTCCACAAAGTCTTCCTCACATCAATAGGTGTTAGAAATTCTCTACAATTCTTCTTTTATACCTGTCGTTACTTTGGCATCACAATTACGACTTCAACTGTTCCCAAAGTTTGTTCCACCTTTTCTACTAATTCACTCCTCAATAAAATCCATCGGCACTCAAATCATCTTTATTACCGAACATCTCATTCACTTATTCCTCAACAACATATTCTACTCAATTTTGTTTCAAACAATCGTGGTAGTAGGCATTCCTATTCAATAAGTTTTACGCTTCCTTAACCGACTTCAGAATATCTCCTCATAGGATCAAAAGTTATGGGTTTTTAAAGTAGAAATAATTTTTCCAAAAACACACAGTAGAACCCGGTTCCTCCCACACAGGAACCGATTCCTGGCTGCTTCCCATAACTCGTCTCTGATATTTACTATGGGGAACCGGGTTGTCTCTATCTGAGAACCGGTTCCCAACAACCCAAAATTCCCACGCCTCTGTTTTTATAATGGGAACACATTTCTAACAAGTTTTAAATATCAAATGACAACATATGTCATGGTTATTAAGTCAGCTTTGCAATGCCCCAAACGGCACTTAAATCAGACACTCGGATCTCAAGATATGAATTTTCCAATCGTTGTCCGAAATTGCAACACTTACGCCATGCAGCGACACCTTAAATGATATTTCCAAAACTCCTCAAATGGTATACTTAATTCTTAAAATTGCTCCTCAAAAAACCTTTTAATTATTCCTTCAATCCGTTCAACTCTGACACTGACATCCCGTGCCGTACCAACAAACAAGTCTAGTTCTAAGAGCACGCGTAACTGCAACTTCACCTCTTTCCAACATCATCCTGTCACAATTAAATATCTTACAGCTGCTGCAACCATTTTTATAACAAAGTTCATCTCTTTAGCTTTCCGACGCTTCAAACGGAACTCAAATCGGATGTCCAGAACTCCAGTTATGAATTTTCGAAGTTCTGCAGCTATTCAGCAATTTCCTGCGTTTTGCTTACGAAAATTTCACTCCAAAACTCATTCTCTTCAACTCGGTCACATTCCAAACAGCCCCTTATCATATCTCTTCACTTCCAAACATTCTTATAACTTGAGCAACACATCCCATTGCCAAAGTGAGATTTCTAAAACATTACGACAACAACCCTCTCTGCAAACTTGCAGCTGAACCTCTTCCGAGACGCACGACTACCTAACTGACAACTTCGCAGCCCATCAGCAGAGCTGATACATTACAACTTCTTAATTTCCCTCTCCTACAAATAATCATCAATTACCTCTAATCATTTTTCCTTCCAGATGTTCCAACTTAACTACCAGACAAGTCGCCTCCGATTCGGAGAACAACAACTCCAACAACACTTGCACGGTTGCCAACAACAGCCTACTGAATCAATCGTCTTACAACCGAAACATAACCGAGAAGCGAAGCTTCTCCCCCACTTATTTCAATCCAACACCTACAACAAAACAAACAAGTACCGAAAGTGATTCACTCACATGCCGTGTGTCATACCCTAATTTTTGACCCCCCCTGAGATGACATATCTTCAGGATTTTCATCAAGTCAAAGCAAGTACCCAGAGCAGTCTGGCATTCAAACAAGGGTGTTCAAAGAAAAGAAAACTTAGGCAAAGGATCAATCAATAGAAGGATTAGTCTCTAATACAATCATAAGACTCAAGAGCTTCATTATTTCACCTATGATTGATTAGACACCCAGTCATCTGAGTACAGGTTTACTCAGGTCACCAGACTAGGGTTTTTTAGCCTATCAAGGACTAAAATCAGGGATCACCTTTGGGAAACCCTAAAAAGCCCCAGGGGATCACTCAAAGACATCAATCATCTTCAAATAACTTATATGACAAGATCCACTGGACATTACACCTCAATTCAAAGTCTACAGTCATTATTTTCATATGGTCGACAATTAGGGTTTTTGACCTAATTCACCAAGATAGTTGACTTTTAATCAGGGCATGGATTCAAGACTCAAGACATGATTCAAGAACCTCTACTACCTCAATATAATCCATTTACATCACTCATTTGAGGAGAAGATCTTGATTCTACACAAAAGTCCAAATTCTCACTTTATTAGGAAAAAGTCAACTGTATGAGTTCACCTTTGACTTTTGAGATTTTTGGTCAAACCATGACTTTCAAGGATCAATATCATCAATATATGGATATTAAAGTCATTTGACCAAAGAAATTCAAAAAGAATCTTCAAAGAGCAAAAAGTCGGGAATTAGGGTTTTTGAAGGCATGATGAGAACTCAAAATTTCACCTACACAACTCAAAAAACTTCCAACATGAAAGTTGTAGATCTTGCAAAATAAAATAACATCTTACAATGCAACTTTTTTAAAAAGATCAATCATTTAAGAGTTTTGGAAATTTTGAAGTTTTAGGTCACAAACACTTAGAAAATTTTCTAAGTGTTTTAACCTAGTTTTCTTCCAACTTTGGCCTCATTTTTAACAAATTTGCCAAAAGATTCTGAAGAAACTCCAAACTAATGATTTGAAGTAGATGTTTAGGGCTTTCCAAATTGTGTTCAACCTTCTCCAAATTCATTTTGAGCTAAGAGTTATGCTTGTTCAAAGTTGGCCTCGTGAAGTGAAATTATAGGTCATGTACAATTTGAAACTTTGCAATTTTGTGCAAATGACCTCTCTTATGGATGCTACACGATCCATACCACATCTGAAAACATGCCATGCATTCATTTTTACCATGACATGAGAATTGAAGAAGATTCTAAAAAACAAGAACATGTGATTATGTAATGATTACATTTGTGAATTTATGGCAAATTGATGAATCACCCAAGGAATCTTCTCACCAACCAATTAGAGCTCATTTCTGTCTCAGAATTGTCCCCTAAGATCAAGCAAAATCGAGGGCTAGGGGATTGATCAAATGGAATCAAAATTCTCATCATTGCATAAGAGATATTTACAAATTTTCTTCTTGGCTAAGAAACCAAAATGACTTCATTAAGCAAGCTTACTATCTCCAATTGTTCAGCATCAATTGCCTATAAATAGAGGCCTCTTTCTCATTCAGAAAACACACCAAAGCAACCATATTCCTTGCTTTCTCTTTCTCTTCTCATGCTTATTGTTTTTCAAAGTTCTTTGGCAAGAAGAATCGTTTTCTTCAAACCAGAGCTTATCTTTGGAAAGTAAGCATTCTAACATCTCAAGGGAGATCATTTGAGGTGATCCAAGCACCTGGATCACTTCTGTAAGTGGAGGAACGCCATTGTTGCTCTCACTTTGGAGCTGTTGCAGTTGGAGTTCCATAGAGCAATTCAGAAGGTTTCCAACAAAGCCAAGCATCCAGGCACGTTCCATAGGAGGTAGTGAAGCTGTTCAGATGGCTGCAGCTCATCTGTAACTTAAGAATCATCACTCTCCATGTTCACTTGAAGCTCAAATCGAGGGAGGTCCATAGAACAATTCAGGAGGATTGAGGTTACAATAAACATTCAGTTAGCATCACTGAGTCCCAAGGAAGCTTTTGGGATCATTCATACAAGCCCAGTTGCTCTCTATCATCCTCACGACCTCCATTTTCAGAGGTAAGTTTCTGAACTCCACCTCTTTAATTTAAGCACTCTTTATGATATAGCTTGATTCTATCTTGTTCAGCATCATCAGAGGATTGAAAACCCTCTATCATCATTCATTTATCTTTCAGTATAGTCATTTAATTTGATTTTCAAATTTTAGGGTTCTTCACGTTTTTTAGTAAATTAGTTAGATGTAGTTAATATAAAGGGTTAAATATGTATTTAGTCCCTATAAATATGCGACCCTGCAATTTTAGTCCCTATAAAATTTTTCTTCAATGAATCGTCCTTCTAAAATTTGTATGCATGCAATTTCGGTCCCTGTTATTTTCTAAAATTTCAAAAACTGTTTAATTACCCTTTAATTTTTAAATTTTTGAATAATTTTTTTTTTTATATATATGTTTAGAATACTGGAAAATATTTATTTACCAAGTTTTAGAATTTTTTAAAACGAGAAGAATTAAATATGAATTTTTCAAATTTCAAAAAATAATGATAAAAGTAATGAAAATCTCAACTTAGAAATTAAATTTTGAGTTTATTTTATATCCAGGAACTTTTTAAAACATTATGAATACGTCTGCAAAATAATCATTCTAAAATACACATTGGTTTGACAGTAGGGACTGAAACTAGGTGCATAATAATTTTATAAGGACCATTTATTGAAGAAAAATTTTATAGGGACTAAAAATGCAGGGTCGCATATTTATAGGGATTAAAAACGTATTTAACCCTAATATAAATTTATGTTAGTTACATATTCAGAATCGTGAGTGAATTTAGAACAAGTTTCATGTTTACATCGTTGCAAATGGTTGAGAGTTGAGAGAGTTCAGATTTTCAAAAATTCAAAGCTAGAGGTTGAAGATGACAATGGTGGTGGCGCGCAAATTTCAAATTCAGGGTTAAGTTTATTTTATTTTGATTGATACCTGTTTCATTAATGACTAAATCGTTATAGCCCAGTGGTAAGGAGTGTTTGTGTGTTGCGCGTGCCCAAGGTCTGGGGTTCGAATCCCCCTCGCCCCAGACCTTTTGATTTTATTTTCTTTTTTGCTTCTATACACTTGAATAACATATGAGTTGCAAAGGAGTCAGTTTACTATCACCATACGTGCGCTGGCCCAGTGGTGTTGGTTTTGGGTGTGTGACCTAAAGGGCGTGTGTTCAAACCTGGGAGGAGACAAAATCATTTTTTTACCACTAATTTCCTTCATTTTTTCTCACAACTTCACACCAATAATTCACCTATCAAATTAAATCATTTTCACTCCATTTTTCATACACTTGTTATTTAATATACTTATTTTATGAATAATCAAAAAAATCATAAAAAATATTATTTATTTCATGTATTTTAATTAGGGTTAAAATAGTATGTTTTAAATGTTTTCTTAAAAAACATTAAAATATATATTTTTATCTTGTTACCTTTGTGAATAATTTTATGATAAAACCCTAATTGTTTAGGTCTTAATTAGGCATAGATCTTTATCTTTACCTTAATTAAGTTGACTTTTGTCAATTTTCAAAGCTGTTATCAGTCTCCGATTAAACGGATGATTAAGGTTTTCAAACAACAGAACCTTATATCATTTCAAATCATTTTCAATTTGCTTTTATAGCCAGTACTGTAAAGTAATGGGCCTCTAATAGAGTGTAAGTCCCAAACACCTTCTCTTTTTAGCTTGTTTTCAAAACTGTATTTTCAAAATCTTCTTTCTGTTTTCAAAACATTCTTCTGGTATTTGAAGGGCATTATTCCCGTGAAACTCTTCAGATACCTATGTGACCTTTGTCCATCTTCACTTCTTCTGTTTTCAAAAACCATTAACTGTTTATCATATATATATTCAACTGTTATCCACCAATTACTGTTGAGGCTCTGTACATACTTCTTCAAAGGCCTCCACTCCATCCAGGTTAGGCTTTACAAGCTTTCAATTTACCGTCTTTATTTAAATTACTGTCAAATATAAATTGTGCATATATATTAGTTTAGAACTACGTTTGAGTATAAACCCTAGGACAGTTAAACTATATATATATTATAGGAATATGACCTAGGATTGAGAATGTCTTCCCGGTGAAGGCTCTTTCCTAATTAGAGATCTGTAGTTCAAACCCCCAAGATGAATTATTCCCGGTGAAACATCTTGGCAAAAACCTTAGAATCCAAAAAAATAGGACACATCCACCCAAAGAGGAATTATTCTCGGTGAAACCTCTTACCCATTTGCTTAGAGCCAAAATAAGTTCAAAACTACATAGCTTTCTCTTGTGCTATAACAAGGACCCTCGATTAGCCTCCTCTTGGGCTTTGTACAAGGACCCACAGGCTTCTTAAAAGCATTTCCAGCTTCCTCTTGAGCTTATATACAAGGACCCATCAGGTTTCTTATAAACATAGGAACAGGTCTTTAGTCACCTTTTAGCCTACCTTGGTGAGTTTCGTCCAATTTAAACCAGACTTTAAACAAGCTAAGTTTGTCTCAATTTCACATTGAGTACATTTTTGGAATAAGAGACATGGATAGTCTCTGTCACCCTTATCTTCATCAATCTCCCTTAGCAGAGTCTAGGATCCTTATTTGCTTATCCTCAGTAAGTGTCAGCCTTCATCTTGGGCTTTAAACAAGAAGTCTCCACTAGATAATCTTTCTGCCAATCATTTTCAATAAAATCCCTGGAAAGGGTTAGCCTCCAAATCATTCCTTCATTTTCAATAAAATCCCTGGAAAGGGTTAGCCTCCAAATCATTCCTTCATTTTCAATAAAAATCCCTGGAAAGGGTTAGCCTCCAAATCATTCCTTCATTTTCAATAAAAATCCCTGGAAAGGGTTAGCCTCCAAATCATTCCTTCATTTTCAATAAAACCCCTGGAAAGGGTTAGCCTCCACACATTCAGTCATTTTAATCAAAACTCCTGGAAAGGGTTAGCCTCCAAAATCATTTCTTCAAAAAAAACAAAGATTCATTTCTCTTAGGAGATAATTTCCCCAAAAGAGTCAAAACCCCTGGAAAGGGTCAGCCTCCAAAAAACATGATAAAATCAGTCTTTTAACAGACAAATTCACCAGCTGAGTCAAAATCCCTGGAAAGGGTTAGCTTCCAAAGGAAAAAAAACAGTCTTTTAATAAATAAACTCTCCAGTAGAGTCAAAATCAACAAAAAACAGTTAGCCTCAACCTTGGGCTTCATACAAGGCACCAAACAATAAAACTCCCCTGTCAAGAGTCAGCCTCAACCTTGGGCATTGTACAAGGCAGATAATAGAGTCTCCCCAGTGAGTTCTTCATCATTCAGTAGCCACAACCTTGGGCTTTGTACAAGGCAGATTAAACCATATGTGTCAAAGATTCCTAACACCTAGGATCTTTTCCCCATAGAGTCATCCATACTCAGTTTATTTTAGAGTCAGCCACAACCTTGGGCTTTTTACAAGGCAGAAAATAATGTTTTTTTCCTAGCTAGAGTCAGCCTCAATTCTGGGCTTTGTGCAGAACACCAAATAAAAATCCATCAAAATAAACACTCTCCAAATAGAGTCAGCCTCAATTCTGGGCTTTGTACAGAACACAAAAATACCCTGTAATTAATCCTCAATGGAGTCATCTCCCAGAGTCAATAATAATTAATAAATCAATCAAAAAGCCTCAAGCTTGGGCCTCATACAAGCCAGCTAAAGTCAAATCTTTTATACAGTAGATAGACATAGCTTATCTCTATAGAGAGATATTTTTACTACTCTACCACATTCAAACAAACAAACATTACATTTTAATCAAGTCTCCCATTTAGGATTTTGAAAGGCATGAGCTGGCAGTAAAACCCAGACATGTGGTAACTTTCCCTAATTTGGATGAGCATCTTTCTTTCATTTAAGAGGCATTTGACTGGTATACTTGCACATACACAAGTAAGGTCCCCCTCTTGAAAGAAATGAATTCAGTTATTCTGTCACTCCTTTACAATGTTTGTGGTAGAATAGTACTAATACCTCTCTGTAAAGATGATTCCATGTCTCTTTACTGTAAACAGAGATTTAATTCCAAGCTTCAACCTTGAGCTTCAAGCAAGGCACCAAAAAAACAATTAATTTCCCTAGTTAGTTCCCCGAACTACATTAAGCTCTGACTTCCATTAGGGATATGTAGGCATGAGGTTCACAAGGAATCTCAGCGAGCTAATAAAATACCAAAAATAGTCAGTCAGTCTGTCTGTCTTTCTTTTATTCAATTCAATTCCTTCTCCTAACACAAAGGAGAAACTTTCCCAATAATCATTAGCAGCACAAACACAAATGACACAGAGAAGGTTCCTGTAGAGTACTACAGATATGTAGGGTGTTTAAACACTTCCCTATGTATAACCGACCTCCCGAACTCTAGAATTTCTAGTCTAGGTGAAATCCCCACACTTAGCAAACTCCTAGGGTTTAGTTGAGATCTTTTTTCCCCTTTCCTACTCGTAGGACATTAAGAAAGTTCGTGTGATATCGTAGGAAGAACTGAAATAAAATTCATCCCACCACGGGCGCATTCTCCTTCCAAATTTCGCGTGAAGGGTCTAGCGTGCCGTCCTCCCAAGTGAAACGGGGAGGTAAACAAAACGACACCACAGTAAAAATGGCGACTCTGCTGGGGATATAAGTGTTAAAAACCTTGGTTTTTCATCCAAACCAATGGTTGACCTATTGCTGGTCCAGCCCCAATGAGGAATTAGGGATGCCAAATTCCCCCTCAAACAAGAGAGGTCCTGCCTAACCTCTGTGTCATTTCATGTGTTTGCTGCATTTATATTTGTTTATTTTGTTTATTCTGTATCGGGAAAGGGCTTGATTCCCCCTTGTGGTGAGAAATCCTATACCCGGATTTGAGTGCAACATAAGATAGGATGGAGGATGTCTTCCCGGTGAAGGCCCTCTAATCTTGGTTTCCAAATCTACTCTTGGGATTTGCCTGGCTGGTTGTGATTAACTGCGCCACTGCATTCCGAGACTGATTTGTACCAGGAGGACCTAGAAACACATTAACCCCACTTAAAGCCTTTTTTTAGGACGTAGAGCGGTGATTACGAAAGTAATTGTCACGCAGATACTACACTCAGAGAAAACTCTCTTATAGATACCAATCAACGTATCTTTAAGGTTGAGCAAAAACTCTGAGACCCCTAGAACCCGTTCTACAGGTACAAAAATCCTTATCCTTAGTTTACCATTGGGGCGAGGTTTGCGTTTTGACTTCATGACCACTATACCCTTCAACGCCATGTTTGTTTAAAAAACTCTTGTGTGTGCATTCATGCATTCATGCATCATTCATTATAATAATTAAAACCAAAAAGAGTCTTTTTCGAGTCGTTTTTCAAGGAAACTAAATAATGAACGTTTTGAACTTCATAGAAAGAGAGAGAAGGAGAAAGAACTTAAGGATCTATACCATGGATTATGGAAGAAAGAGAGCTAGGAAATTCACCTTCAAGATTCCCCAGGTCGAGGAACTGGGAAAGCTCGGAAAACTGGTGGTCAACCCCCAGGTTTTCAAGGAGAAGTATGGAAAACTTCTGCCTTTGCTCAATACCAACATTGTGGATGGGATCCTTCCCACCTTGGTACAGTTTTACGATCCAACGTATCACTGCTTCACCTTTCCGGATTATCAGCTCATGCCTACGTTGGAGGAGTACTCTCGTCTGATTGAAATACCCGTGTACGCGCAAGATCCGTACTCCGGTTTGGAAAAGAATCCTGACGACGTTATCATTGCTGCAACTACTCCTTTGAACATAGTCGACATCAGAACTCATATGGTGAGTAGAGGAGGAATTCAAGGATTGCCTTCCAAGTTCCTGTTGGATCAAGCTCGGTACTTCGTCAGCATCCAAGATATGAGCGCTTTTGAGGAAATCTTGGCTTTGCTTATCTACGGATTGTTTTTGTTCCCTAACATTAATGATTTCGTCGACATCAACGCAATTAAGATCTTCTTAATTGGAAATCCAGTTCCAACCTTGCTTGCGGATGCTTATCACTCTGTGCATTCAAGAAACCTGCAGCGAGGAGGATTAATCACATGCTGCGTACCGTTGTTATACGAATGGTTCGTTTCGCACCTGCCAAAGTCCAGCACTTTCTGGAATATGAGGGATGGCCTTTACTGGTCACAGAAAATCATGTCTCTCACTCATACAAACATTGATTGGTGTAGTCCTGACAACGACGAAACCAAGATTATCTTCAGTTGCGGAAGTTTTCCCAACATACCCCTTATTGGAACTAAGGGAGGAATCGGTTACAATCCAGCTTTAGCCCGTCGTCAATACGGCTATCCTATGAAAAATATTCCAAGTAACATCCAATTGGAGGGTCTGTTCTTCAAGAACATCGACTATCATGGCAACATGCTGAAGAAGGAAATTGTCCAAGCCTGGCGTCTTGTTCACAGCAAAGGGAGAAGATTGTTAGGAAAACATCTTTGCATCTCCCTAGATCCTTACCTTCAATGGGTACGCGTCAGGGCATTCAAGCTCAGGATTCCATATCAACATCAAGAACCTATTCCCCTAAGGGAACCAATTTACCTTTTCTCCACCGATTTCGAAAAACTACAAACAGCATTAAACAAGGTATGCCAAGAAAGGAATGCTTGGAGGAACAAGTATCGAATCGTCAACACGGAAAACGTTGAGATTCATAACATCCTAAGAAGGAAGGATGAGTTACTTGAAGTACTCGATCGACAAGTGACACAATCGTCACTTTCTCATCATATCCCTCCTGCTTCCTGGATCATCGATCAACTCACGTCAGAGAACGCTCAACTCAAGAAACAGAAGAAGATGTTAGAACGTGAAGTCGGCTCTTCGTCAAAGTTTTAGAGTCCTTTCCCTCTGTTTCTCTGTATTTCCCTTTTCAAAGTGTGTAAAAAACGGCGTTTTCGCTTAATTAATAAAAAGTTTGATGTTTCATAACGTAATTATGGTGTTTCCTTGAAAAATATTAACTTAATTGCATATCATGCATCGCTTTAGTCGTACGCACTGACACGAGAATTGTCGCGGATCTAATAGTCACTTTCCTTTCTCCAGAAAGAGAGGAGGAGAAGGAGGTGAACCAAGATTTTCAAGCTGTCTCATCCATACAACACTCGTTCAAGTCGCAAGAAAATAATGGAAGACTTTGAGCAAGAGAATGGAGAACTCAGAGGAGATTACTACTCTCAAAGATGCTATTGAAAGGCTCAATAGTATGGTAAAAGCCCTGGTAGTTGCGCAGAATCGACCAACGCCAGAAGAACCACAAAGGACTGTGGTTTCCGAGATTGTTTCTACTCCTATTCCTCAGTATACCATGCCACCCAACCGACCTTGGGGCATGCCGTATAACTTTATTCCAGAAGGATACATACCACCAAGTTCTGAAGTTCCAAGAGCTACAACGGAGATGCAACCACCGGAGGGTTACAAACCTCTGGAAATTGAAGTTCCAAGAGAAACGGCAATGGGTTTCACACAACAGAATGCTGAGATTCCAAGATCTGCTGTCATGGCTTCTCCACAGCCCATTATGCATACTTTTCCTCCACAGGGCGGACAAGTATATCATCACGCTCCGAGTGAGGATGCTGGCGTGTATGAAAGATTGGACGAGTTCCAGGAACAGTTTCTGCAAATGCAGAAGGAACTCAAGACTCTCCGAGGACAAGATCTATTTGGAAAGAATGCTGCAGACCTCTGTCTGGTTCCGAATGTTAAGATTCCTCACTAATTCAAAGTACCAGATTTCGAGAAGTACAAAGGGAATTCATGCCCACAAAGTCATCTTGTGATGTACGCTCGAAGAATGTCAACTCAGACTGATAATCAACAATTACTCATTCATTATTTTCAAGACAGCCTGACTGGTGCTGCACTCAAATGGTACATGAACTTGGACAGTTCAGAGATTCGTACTTTTCGAGACCTCGGAGAGGCCTTCGTCAAACAGTATAAGTACAATCTGGATATGGCTCCCGACAGAGATCAACTCCGAGCCATGACTCAAAAGGATAGAGAAAGCTTCAAGGAATACGCTCAGAGATGGCGTGGAGTTGCTGCTCAAATTTGTCCACCACTTGAAGAGAAAGAAATGACAAAAATCTATCTCAAAACTTTGAGTCCATTTTACTACGGACGAATGGTTGCAAGTGCACCAAGTGACTTTACCGAGATGGTAAACATGGGTGTACGTTTAGAAGAAGCAGTTCGGGAAGGACGCCTGAACAAAGAACCAGAATCTTCTATTGGTCCAAGGAAGTATGGAAGTTCTTTCCAGAAGAAAAAGGATCAAGATGTCAGCAATGTCTTGCGCAAAATCAAGAAGAAATTCCAACCTCAAGTTGCAGCAATAACTCCGGTTGTTAACTCAGCGCAAGCTTATCAACCTCAGGTTTCGCAACAACAAATTCAACAAAGGTCGCAGCAACCTCAGCAGCAGGTTCGACCTCCAAATTACAACAATCGGGATCCAAGGTACCCTGCCTTTGACCCAGTACCAATGCCGTATGCGGAATTGTTTCCAACATTACTGACAAAAGGACTCATTCAGACAAGGAGTCCTCCGAATCCTACAAACAGTTCCTCACCATGGTATAAGGCTGACCAATCTTGTCCCTATTATCAGGGGGCACCAGGTTACAATATTGAGAACTGTTTCCCTTTCAAGATTGACGTCCAACGATTAGTGAAGAGCGGAATGCTATCCTTCAAAGATACTAATCCAAACGTCCAAGCAAATCCTTTGCCACAGCATAAAGAAGCTTCAGTAAATCTGATAGATCAACACCCTAACGTCATTCAAATCTACGACATTCGTCAGATAGGGGAAAATCTTGTTAAGATGCACGCTAAACAAGCTGGGTACGGTCATGTACCACCCCACAACTACTTCACATGCGATATTTGTCCAAAGAATAATCAAGGATATGCCGTAGTTCAAGCTGCATTACAAGAACAAATGGACTTAGGATGGATTCAACATATCCGAGTCAGGACTGAACATGACATCAACATGGTTCAAGGATGTCCAGGAGAATACAAAATCTACAAAGTTGAAGATCTTGAAGGATCGGTAGTCAGGTTCCATAAGACTTTAAATGGACTTGCCTACTTTGGAACGAATTTCCATCCTTACAGTAGATGCAGAATCTGTCGAAGAAATTCATGAGGATGTTTGCGTGTTCGCAACGACATTCAAAAGCTGATGGATGACAATACCATTACTGTTCTTGCCAACAGAGAAGATGATGAAGTCTTTACCGTATCTCCTCAAATTAATCAAGTTGAACCAATGCAAGTTAAGTATGATAGCAGGAAGACAGCAATTTCTCCATTAGTCATCTACTTACCAGGTCCTGTACCGTATGAGTCCAGCAAGGCTATACCATACAAGTACAATGCTACATTCATTGAAAATGGTAAGGAAATACCATTACCGTCTGTTGTCAACATTGCTGATGTTAGTCGAGTCACCAGAAGTGGACGAGTCTTCAACAGAACAACAGAAAATGTGGAGAAACCTTCGGAGGAAGTACCACATAGGCAAGACAATCATCCGACCAATGCTGTTCAAGCGAAAGAAAATGATGAGATCTTGAAGTTAATCCAGAGGAGTGAATACAACATTGTAGATCAATTACTACATACTCCGTCTAAGATTTCTGTCCTTTCCCTGCTATTGAGTTCTGAAGCTCATAGGGAAGCTCTACAGAAAGTTTTGGAACAAGCTTTTGTAGAACCTGGCGTTACAATAAGCCAATTCAACAACATCGTTGCCAACATTTCCGCCGGAACTAACCTAAGTTTCTGTGACGAAGATCTTCCTGAAGAAGGAGTGGACCACAATCTTCCACTTCACATCTCAGTTGGCTGCATGGGTGATGAACTCACAGGAGTCCTAATAGACAACGGATCCTCTCTCAACGTCATGCCTAAATCAACATTGTCAAGATTATCTTTCGAAGATTACCCTCTAAGAAAAAGTCATGTCATCGTCAAAGCATTTGATGGATCAAGAAAGTCAGTTTTTGGAGAGGTAGATCTTCCCATAACTATTGGACCTCAGACGTTCAAAATCACTTTCCAAGTTATGGATATTCCAGCCCAATACAGTTGTTTGCTAGGTCGCCCATGGATTCATGAGGCTGGGTCAATTACTTCAACACTTCATCAGAAACTGAAGTTCATAAGAAATGACAAATTGGTAACCGTATATGGAGAACGAGCTCTGATCGTCAGCAACCTGTCATCATTCTCCGACATAGAACCAAAAGAAGTTGTTGGAACTAAATTCCAAGCACTTTCCTTGGACAAAGGAAAGGAGAAAGCAGCATCTATTTCTTCCTACAGAGATGCAATCCAAGTTGTAAAGGATGGCACTACTAGTGGTTGGGGGCACATTAATATTCCTTCCAACAACAAGAACAGAACATGAGTTGGATTCTTTCCAACATCATCAAAGACTATTCCAGGAATTGAGGTAGTTCTTCCAATTCAAGAAACTTTCCGCAGCGGAGGTTTTCTTCAACCTGTTCAACAAACAGTCAATACCATCGGTACGGAAAACACCGATGAAGAGGAATGGTTATCCTATCTTAACAAAGCAGGATACATAGCCCTATCAGAGTCTGAATCACCTTGCTGTTATCCGACTAAAGGATCTGAAAATAAGACTCAACCAAGCAGTGACGAAGTTACAAACAGCTTCACCACCAGAATTCATGGTTCATCAGAAGAAGTTCCTCCTATCCCCGAAGAGACTTGGGATACATTAGGAGAACCAAGCGGAAAATTCGACTACATGGTGAAATACTCCGCTCCTGAAAGTTCAAGAATCTCTCTTGAAGATATTGTTCCAACTGGATGGAACAGTGATTTTGAGTACCTCTCTCAGCCAAAAGAGATGTATAACCCTTGCTATTCATCATCATCGACTGGTGAAATCATCATTGAGGATTATATCCCCAAGTCACCTTCCGAGGCTACGGATTTAGAGTTCACATATCTAGTCAATGCCATCTTGGGAGAAGAGCAAGACCAAAATACAGAAGAGGATGATCTCGAAAGTGTCTCCGACAACGAGTCTCTCCATTCAGAAGATTGGAAGTTTCCTCAAAAGAAAAACCGACATACTCCACTTGGAAATGGGTATGCTCACACCGCTCAGTCTGCTGAAGTAGAAGAAGATCGTCTGAGTGTTGCAAAGACAATGGTTGGTAAATCAAGACCTACCATAGGCCAGCTTAAGCCTAAGGTTCCAGATTACTTAGTGCACAATGGGGTTCTCCACTACTGGACAGCTGTTGAAGTTTCAACTGTTGTTCGCACTCCTAAGTAGGAACTTTCACCGTTATTTTGTCCTCTCACCATAGCCCAGGGTGAAGAGATGTTTCATAGGGCTTTGCATTTTACTATTTCTTAGGAAAAATGTCCCTCTTTGCTTCGCCCAAAGCAATAGAATTTTGTTTTATAGGGTCTTTGTTTCAAGAAATGACTGTCAATAAATAAAAATGTCATTTTGTTCCGTCGTTAGTTTTTCCTTTTCTTTTTTCGGAAATTGGTAATCCTAAAAAACACCCTAAAAAACATCAAATATTCCATTAACTGCATACACCGAGTCTTCCCTCGTTGTCTAAATAAAATTTATCACGCATATGCAGATTAATCATAAAATACCCCGTTGAAACGTGCGATCGTATGACTTCCCCAAGCTTTGAGTTTCCTGTATTCGAGGCAGAGGAAGAAGAAGACGAAGAGATATCAAAGGAAATTTCACGATTACTTCAACAAAAGGAAGAGGCCATTCAGCCATACAATGAGCCTCTAGAGATCATTAACCTTGGTTCCGATGGAAACAGAAAAGAGGTTAAGATTGGAGCTTCGCTCAGTTCAGAGATCAGAGAGAGTTTGATACAACTGCTCAGAGAATTCTCAGATGTCTTCGCTTGGTCTTATCAAGATATACCAGGGTTGGATACCAGTATAGTGGAGCATCACTTGCCGTTAAAAGCAGAGTGCCCTCCGGTCAAGCAAAAATTGAGAAGAACTCATCCGGAGATGGCCATGAAAATCAAAGAGGAAGTTCAAAAGCAGATCAACGCAGGTTTCCTCGTCACTTCAGAATACCCTCAGTGGTTAGCTAACATTGTTCCCGTTCCTAAGAAAGACGGAAAAGTCCGCATGTGCGTCGACTACAGAGATTTGAACAAAGCTAGCCCTAAGGATGATTTTCCTTTACCACATATTGATATGTTGGTACACAGTACAGCAAAATCCAAAGTTTTCTCATTCATGGACGGATTTTCAGGATACAACCAAATCAAAATGGCACCTGAAGACATGGAGAAAACAACTTTCATCACCCCCTGGGGCACGTTCTGCTATTGTGTTATGCCTTTTGGACTAAAGAACGCAGGGGCAACTTATCAAAGAGCTATGACTACGCTTTTCCACGACATGATGCATAAGGAGGTGGAAGTTTATGTGGACGACATGATTGCCAAATCAGAAAATGAAGAAGATCACATACAAAATCTGACAAAGTTATTTCAACGCTTACGGAAGTTTCAGCTTCGCCTGAACCCCAACAAGTGTACCTTTGGTGTCTACTCAGGAAAACTCCTTGGTTTCATCGTCAGCAAACGAGGAATTGAAGTAGATCCAGACAAAGTCAAGGCAATTCAAGAAATGCCTTCACCCAGAACCGAGAAACAAGTTAGAGGATTTCTTGGACGTCTGAATTACATCTCGAGATTCATATATCTCATGAATGCAACTTGCGCTCCTATTTTCAAACTTCTACGGAAAAATCAAAGTTGCGTCTGGACAGACGATTGTTAGAAAGCGTTCGACAGCATTAAGGAATATCTGCTCGAACCACCCATCTTGTCTCCTCCAGTGGAAGGAAGACCTTTGATAATGTACTTAACCGTCTTAGAAGACTCCATGGGTTGTGTCCTTGGACAGCAAGACGAGACGAGAAGAAAAGAGCATGCCATTTACTACCTAAGCAAGAAGTTCACTGACTGTGAATCTCGCTACTCCATGCTCGAGAAGACGTGTTGTGCTTTGGCCTGGGCTTCCAAGCGTCTCCGCCAGTACACGATTCTACATACTACTTGTTTGATCTCTCATATGGATCCAATCAAGTACATCTTTGAGAAGCCTGCTTTAACCGGGAGAATTGCCCGTTGGCAGATGTTGTTATCAGAATATGACATTGAGTATCACGCACAGAAAGCTGTGAAAGGAAGCATTCTAGCTGAGCACCTGGCTCACCATCCACTCAATGGTCATGAATCAACCAGTTTTGACTTTCCGGACGAGGACGTCATGTACCTCAAGATGAAAGATTGCGACGAGCCACTACCAGACGAAGGACCTGAGATAGGATCTCAGTGGGGCTTAATCTTTGACGGAGCTGTCAATGCTTATGGACAAGGAATTGGGGCAATCATTGTTACACCTCAGGGTACCCATATTCCATTTACTGCCAGATTAACTTTCAAATGTACAAACAATGAGGCCGAATATGAAGCTTGCATCATGGGTCTCGAAGAAGCCGTGGATCTAAGAATCAAACACTTAGATGTATACGGAGATTCTGCTTTGGTCATCAATCAAATCAAAGGAGAATGGGAAACACGCCAACCAGGGCTAATTCCTTACAAAGACTACGCGAGAAGATTGTTACCATTCTTCGACAGGGTAGATTTTCATCACATTCCTCGTGAAGAAAACAACTTGGCTGATGCATTAGCCACACTCTCTTCCATGATTAGGATAAATCATTGGAATGACATTCCTCGGATCGATGTTATGCGCCTGGAAAGGCCCGCTCATGTTTTCGCAGTAGAAGCAATCATCGACGACAAACCGTGGTATCACGACATCAAGAACTTTCTTCAAAAGCAAGAGTACCCTCTTGGGGCATCAAAGAAAGATAGAAAGACTTTGAGAAGGTTAGGTTGTAGATTCTTCCTGAATGAAGATGTTCTGTACAAGAGAAACTTCGACATGGTTCTGCTCAGATGCGTTGACAGAAAAGAAGCAGAAGTACTCATGAGAGAAATACATGAAGGTTCCTTTGGTACTCACACCAATGGACATACCATGACAAGGAAAATACTGAGAGCAGAATATTATTGGCTGACAATGGAGTCAGATTGCTACCGGTATGCAAAGAGGTGTCACAAATGTCAGATCTACGCCGATAGAATTCATCTGCCACCATCTCTTCTCAACATACTCTCTTCCCCTTGGCCTTTCTCCATGTGGGGAATTGACATGATTGGAATGATCGAGCCAAAAGCGTCCAACGGACATCGCTTCATCTTGGTAGCTATAGACTATTTCACCAAATGGGTTGAGGCAGCTTCATATGCAAACGTTACAAGACAAGTTGTCGTCAGGTTTATCAAAAATCACATCATCTGTCGCTACGGCATTCCTAGCAGGATAATCACTGACAATGGGTCAAATTTGAATAACAAAATGATGAAGGAGCTTTGTGAATAATTCAAGATTGAACATCACAACTCATCTCCTTACAGACCGAAGATGAATGGAGCTGTAGAAGCAGCTAACAAAAACATCAAGAAAATCATTCAGAAGATGGTCATTACTTACAAAGATTGGCATGAAATGCTCCCGTATGCTCTTCACGGTTACCGTACATCAGTACGTACTTCGACTGGAGCAACTCCTTTCTCCCTTGTATATGGCATGGAGGCAGTCCTACCTATAGAGGTTGAGATCCCATCAATGAGAGTCTTGATGGAGGCAAAATTAACAGAAGCCGAGTGGTGTCAAAGCAGATTCGATGAATTGAACTTAATCGAAGAAAAGCGCATGACAGCTTTATGCCACGGACAGCTATATCAACAAAGAATGAAGAAAGCTTTCGACAAAAAGGTTCGACCTCGCACAATCAAAGAAGGCGACCTTGTACTCAAAAAGATTCAATCTTTTCTCACAGATTCGAGAGGGAAATGGACTCCCAATTATGACGCCCCCTACGTGGTCAAGAGAGCTTTCTCAGGAGGAGCCTTAATACTCACGACTATGGATGGAGAAGAATTCACCCGTCCTGTGAACGTCGACGCAGTCAAGAAATACTTCGCCTAAATAATTAAAAGAACAGCTCGCTAAGTTGAAAACTCGCAAAGAGCGACTTAGGCAAAAAAGAGCGTCTCGGTGAGTCGAAAACCCGAAAGGGCGATTCAGGCAAAAGTTAGAGACATAAAAAAATAATAATCAATCCCGGTAGACTTAAAACCCGAAAGGGGTAGTTTACGCAAAAGTTAGCGATATATGGCAAGTAACTGTGTTCAGGACAAACTTGATCATTCAAAATCCATAGCGGAGTATTCATCAGCATTAGGTCATCTTCTACGAAGCACGAATACAGCGCAACCCGGAGTGGAAGGGAAAGATAACGGTCGTCACGTTTCATCGCAGCCCTTTTCCCGAAAATTACCAATTTCCAACTTTGTAAATACTCCATGGAATCAAGCATTTGGCTGATTACCATTCCATATATAATAATTTGAGCCTTGTGCTTTTCCTTTGCAATCTAGTCTTTTTCAGTTTCTTAAAATGCATTTTAAATTTAAACAGTCATTTTCTTGAAACAAATGTTTTCATAAAATAAAATGAATTTACTTGCAAAAATAAAGGTGAAATTTCTTTCTGAGGTTTACAAACAATAGGAAGAATGCAAACAGTTGCTCCGAGAACGGTTGAGACTCCGGGAATTAAAATTTCCCCATGAGGTCGCTTTGCGAACATCTCCCGATGATGGATCTTTACTTCAATTCATATTACTCACTTCGGACAGCGGACAACTGATAACCAGGTATTCCCAACAGAGTTCGAACTACAAGAAGAGGACATCTTCTGATCAACAAGAATTCAAGTCGCATCATAGGATTTTACATCCGCGACAATTTTATTCACATTCACTTTACATTTTATCATTGTCATAATATTCATGCATACATTACATCATAACTGCATAGTCGAGTCAGGCTTTGATCATGTGAATGCCCAAGTCATTAAGGCATGGACTCAAGTTTCCCCTGCAAGTTCTGGAGAAACTTTTTCCTTCAAGACGACAGTTCATACACAAGGATCTCCCCAAGCAAGTCAACAAATGGTAGTCTCCCTCAAAGAGATAGTTTGTTCACTTTTGGAATTACTCAGCCAAGATTCTCCCGCAGAGCGACATTCGACAGTTTTCTTCAGATAAGATAATCTGTTTCGCATTTTGGAATTCCCCACAAGGCCGATGAGCGGTTTCTCTTCTCCGAGGAGTATGGATTCCTCGACATAATTGACAAGTGGTAGTTTTTCCTCCTGGAAAACAATCTGGTATTTCCCCAGCAGGGTCAAGAGATGCCACTTTTCGTCAAAGAGAATCTCCCAGCAGATCGACAATTGATTCTCCAGCGGAGTCAGTGAATGGTAGTCTTCGTCCAGAAGATAGTTCAGATTCTCCAGCGGAGTTAGTGAATGGTAGTCTTTGTCCAGAAGATAGTTCAGATTCCCCAGCAGAGTCAGTGAATGATAGTCTTCGTCCAGAAGATAGTTCAGATTCCCCAGCGAAGTCAGTGAATAGTAGTCTCTTTCCGCAAAAGACAGTTCACTTAATTTTTCGAGCAGAAGTAACGAATGGCAGCTTTCTTCATGAAGACAGTTCGTTTCGCTCAAAGATTCCTCAACAAAGTCAGCAAATGGCAGTCTCTTTCAGCAGAAGACAGTTTGCTCACTTTCTTTCACGACAGGGTCGGCAAATGGCAGTCTCCTAGTAGAATACAGTTTGTTCCCCTAGCAATTGGCAAATGGCAGCCTTTCCCCAAGGAAAGACGGTTTGTCTGTTAAATACTTAAGAGATCGACAAATGGCAGTTTCTTCAAACAGTTTGTCTGTTTCTGGGATGTTTAGTTCCCCACAGAGTCGATGAATGGCAGTTTTCCTCTTAGGAGAACAGTTTGTTGATTCCCCGGCATCAGTCGACGAATGTTGGTTTTCACCCCGAAAACAGTTCGTCCGCCTTCAAGCAAAGTCATTAGCCCCTCAAAAGAGCGCGGGACCATGTGACGATCCTTCAAAGACGTCAAGTCAAAAGGGAAGATGGTGAAGTTTCTTTATTTACCATCAAATGGTATCTTACCTCCAAGTGCTGGTAAGAAGTTTGATGAGGAAACAAACCCTTAAAGTTTCTTTATTTACCATCAAATGGTATCTTACCTCCAAGTGCTGGTAAGAAGTTTGATGAGGAAACAAACCTTTGAAGTTTCTTTATTTACCATCAAATGGTATCTTACCTCCAAGTGCTGGTAAGAAGTTTGATGAGGAAACAAACCCTTGAAGTTTCTTTATTTACCATCAAATGGTATCTTACCTCCAAGTGCTGGTAAGAAGTTTGATGAGGAAACAAACCCTTAAAGTTTCTTTATTTACCATCAAATGGTATCTTACTTCCAAGTGCTGGTAAGAAGTTTGATGAGGAAACAAACCTTTGAAGTTTCTTTATTACCGTCAAATGGTATCTCATCTCCAAGTGCTGATGAGAAGTTTGATGAGGAAACAAATCTTTGGAAATTTTCTCTTTATCTGAGATATTGTCCAAATGCAACTAAGACCAGTTTCGAGATATGGACATCCGAAACAAGGGGGGGTTGTTTACCTTTTTCTAAGTATCAACACTTAGTTAAAGAAGATGGATTGCGCATCCTACACTGCCATCCATTCGCCAGAATCCACATCAAGTATTTCTACAGGAGTTTGTCTCCTCATCCCCCGCCAAGTGCGACAACGGGATCAAGTCACGTAAAGATTTTATCAATTACAACATCTCAGAAGCGCCCAAAATTCGGGCATTCCTCGATATTTAAGTCTCTTTTACGCAGGAGAGATCGAGATATCAATCTCTCTCCCTCCAGATAAAAGAAACTTAAATAGGGGCATCTGTCATACCCTAATTTTTGACCCCCCCTGAGATGACATATCTTCAGGATTTTCATCAAGTCAAAGCAAGTACCCAGAGCAGTCTGGCATTCAAACAAGGGTGTTCAAAGACAAGAAAACTTAGGCAAAGGATCAATCAATAGAAGGATTAGTCTCTAATACAATCATAAGACTCAAGAGCTTCATTATTTCACCTATGATTGATTAGACACCCAGTCATCTGAGTACAGGTTTACTCAGGTCACCAGACTAGGGTTTTTTAGCCTATCAAGGACTAAAATCAGGGATCACCTTTGGGAAACCCTAAAAAGCCCCAGGGGATCATTCAAAGACATCAATCATCTTCAAATAACTCATATGACAAGATCCACTGGACATTACACCTCAATTCAAAGTCTACAGTCATTATTTTCATATGGTCGACAATTAGGGTTTTTGACCTAATTCACCAAGATAGTTGACTTTTAATCAGGGCATGGATTCAAGACTCAAGACATGATTCAAGAACCTCTACTACCTCAATATAATCCATTTACATCACTCATTTGAGGAGAAGATCTTGATTCTACACAAAAGTCCAAATTCTCACTTTATCAGGAAAAAGTCAACTGTATGAGTTCACCTTTGACTTTTGAGATTTTTGGTCAAACCATGACTTTCAAGGATCAATATCATCAATATATGGATATTAAAGTCATTTGACCAAAGAAATTCAAAAAGAATCTTCAAAGAGCAAAAAGTCGGGAATTAGGGTTTTTGAAGGCATGATGAGAACTCAAAATTTCACCTACACAACTCAAAAAACTTCCAACATGAAAGTTGTAGATCTTGCAAAATAAAATAACATCTTACAATGCAACTTTTTTCAAAAGATCAATCATTTAAGAGTTTTGGAAATTTTGAAGTTTTAGGTCATAAACACTTAGAAAATTTTCTAAGTGTTTTAACCTAGTTTTCTTCCAACTTTGGCCTCATTTTTAACAAATTTGCCAAAAGATTCTGAAGAAACTCCAAACTAATGATTTGAAGTAGATGTTTAGGGCTTTCCAAATTGTGTCCAACCTTCTCCAAATTCATTTTGAGCTAAGAGTTATGCTTGTTCAAAGTTGGCCTCATGAAGTGAAATTATAGGTCATGTACAATTTGAAACTTTGCAATTTTGTGCAAATGACCTCTCTTATGGATGCTACACGACCCATACCACATCTGAAAACATGCCATGCATTCATTTTTACCATGACATGAGAATTGAAGAAGATTCTAAAAAACAAGAACATGTGATTATGTAATGATTACATTTGTGAATTTATGGCAAATTGATGAATCACCCAAGGAATCTTCTCACCATCCAATTAGAGCTCATTTCTGTCTCTGAATTGTCCCCTAAGATCAAGCAAAATCGAGGGCTAGGGGATTGATCAAATGGAATCAAAATTCTCATCATTGCATAAGAGATATTTGCAAATTTTCTTCTTGGCTAAGAAACCAAAGTGACTTCATTAAGCAAGCTTACTATCTCCAATTGTTCAGCATCAATTGCCTATAAATAGAAGCCTCTTTCTCATTCAGAAAACACACCAAAGCAACCATATTCCTTGCTTTCTCTTTCTCTTCTCATGCTTATTGTTTTTCAAAGTTCTTTGGCAAGAAGAATCGTTTTCTTCAAACCAGAGCTTATCTTTGGAAAGTAAGCATTCTAACATCTCAAGGGAGATCATTTGAGGTGATCCAAGCACCTGGATCACTTCTGTAAGTGGAGGAACGCCATTGTTGCTCTCACTTTGGAGCTGTTGCAGTTGGAGGTCCATAGAGCAATTCAGAAGGTTTCCAACAAAGCCAAGCATCCAGGCACGTTCCATAGGAGGTAGTGAAGATGTTCAGATGGCTGCAGCTCATCTGTAACTCAAGAATCATCACTCTCCATGTTCACTTGAAGCTCAAATCGAGGGAGGTCCATAGAACAATTCAGGAGGATTGAGGTTACAATAAACATTCAGTTAGCATCACTGAGTCCCAAGGAAGCTTTTTGGATCATTCATACAAGCCCAGTTGCTCTCTATCATCCTCACGACCTCCATTTTCAGAGGTAAGTTTCTGAACTCCACCTCTTTAATTTAAGCACTCTTTATGATATAGCTCGATTCTATCTTGTTCAGCATCATCAGAGGATTGAAAACCCTCTATCATCATTCATTTATCTTTCAGTATAGTCATTTAATTTGATTTTCAAATTTTAGGGTTCTTCACGTTTTTTAGTAAATTAGTTAGATGTAGTTAATATAAATTTATGTTAGTTACATATTCAGAATCGTGAGTGAATTTAGAACAAGTTTCATGTTTACATCGTTGCAAATGGTTGAGAGTTGAGAGAGTTCATATTTTCAAAAATTCAAAGCTAGAGGTTGAAGATGACAATGGTGGTGGCGCGCAAATTTCAAATTCAGGGTTAAGTTTATTTTATTTTGATTGATACCTGTTTCATTAACGACTAAATCGTTATAGCCCAGTGGTAAGGAGTGTTTGTGTGTTGCGCGTGCCCAAGGTCTGGGGTTCGAATCCCCCTCGCCCCAGACCTTTTGATTTTATTTTCTTTTTTGCTTCTATACACTTGAATAACATATGAGTTGCAAAGGAGTCAGTTTACTATCACCATACGCGCGCTGGCCCAGTGGTGTTGGTTTTGGGTGTGTGACCTAAAGGGCGTGTGTTCAAACCTGGGAGGAGACAAAATCATTTTTTTACCACTAATTTCCTTCATTTTTTCTCACAACTTCACACCAATAATTCACCTATCAAATTAAATCATTTTCACTCCATTTTTCATACACTTGTTATTTAATATACTTATTTTATGAATAATCAAAAAAATCATAAAAAATATTATTTATTTCATGTATTTTAATTAGGGTTAAAATAGTATGTTTTAAATGTTTTCTTAAAAAACATTAAAATATATATTTTTATCTTGTTACCTTTGTGAATAATTTTATGATAAAACCCTAATTGTTTAGGTCTTAATTAGGCATAGATCTTTATCTTTACCTTAATTAAGTTGACTTTTGTCAATTTTCAAAGCTGTTATCAGTCTCCGATTAAACGGATGATTAAGGTTTTCAAACAACAGAACCTTATATCATTTCAAATCATTTTCAATTTGCTTTTATAGCCAGTACTGTAAAGTACTGGGCCTCTAATAGAGTGTAAGTCCCAAACACCTTCTCTTCTTAGCTTGTTTTCAAAACTGTATTTTCAAAATCTTCTTTCTGTTTTCAAAACATTCTTCTGGTATTTGAAGGGCATTATTCCCGGTGAAACTCTTCAGATACCTATGTGACCTTTGTCCATCTTCACTTCTTCTGTTTTCAAAAACCATTAACTATTTATCATATATATATATATATTCAATTGTTATCCACCAATTACTGTTGAGGCTCTGTATATACTTCTTCAAAGGCCTCCACTCCATCCAGGTTAGGCTTTACAAGCTTTCAATTTACCGTCTTTATTTAAATTACTGTCAAATATAAATTGTGCATATATATTAGTTTAGAACTACGTTTGAGTATAAACCCTTGGACAGTTAAACTATATATATATTATAGGAATATGACCTAGGATTGAGAATGTCTTCCCGGTGAAGGCTCTTTCCTAATTAGAGATCTGTAGTTCAAACCCCCAAGATGAATTATTCCCGGTGAAACATCTTGGCAAAAACCTTAGAATCCAAAAAAATAGGACACATCCACCCAAAGAGGAATTATTCCCGGTGAAACCTCTTACCCATTTGCTTAGAGCCAAAATAAGTTCAAAACTACATAGCTTTCTCTTGTGCTATAACAAGGACCCTCGATTAGCCTCCTCTTGGGCTTTGTACAAGGACCCACAGGCTTCTTAAAAGCATTTCCAGCTACCTCTTGAGCTTATATACAAGGACCCATCAGGTTTCTTATAAACATAGGAACAGGTCTTTAGTCACCTTTTAGCCTACCTTGGTGAGTTTCTTCCAATTTAAACCAGACTTTAAACAAGCTAAGTTTGTCTCAATTTCACATTGAGTACATTTTTGGAATAAGAGACATGGACAGTCTCTGTCACCCTTATCTTCATCAATCTTCCTTAGCAGAGTCTAGGATCCTTATTTGCTTATCCTCAGTAAGTGTCAGCTGTAACACCCCATAAAATTCTTTATTTAATTTAATTAATTTTTTTTATTAAATATTAGAATTAAGTGGAATTATTTGGGAATAGGGATGAAATAAGGCTAATGGGCCAGTGTTGTAAGTAGCAGTTGGGGGGTGTATCAGTTGCAAAGCCCTTTTTCTAAAATAAAGTTATATTTTCATAAAAATAGAAAAGAGGAGTATTTTTGTGAAAAAAAGAACCAAAAGGGAGCAGAGGAGATTGAACGTGGAATTGGGAGAAGAGCAAGTGCGAAGAGGAAGAGCATTCAAGAATTCGACATCGAGGTAAGGGGGGATTCTTCTCATTAACCTCTATTATGGGATGTATGAATGATTCGATGGAATTTGTATGTTAGGATTTCGAATTGGATTATATGTCGGGTTTGGGGTTTTGGGGTTTATAGAACTTTGATTCAATTTAGGTTGTGAATGATGATTGGTGATGAACAATGATGTTAAATATGATTAGAAGTGTGTGTAAACGTGCATTTTATGTCGTATGTGTGGTTTATTCTGCTGAAATTCGTACTGGTATGATTTGAGAGTATTTGGGAGGCATAGAATGCTGTTTTCTGCAGGTTGGGATTTCCGAAATCACCGGTTCGCGCCGCGTGCACAGGGTGGCGCCGCGAACTGGTGGACTGAATGGCAAGATGTTTTGATACGCACAGGTCGCGCCGCGTACCTGTGCTGGCGCCGCGAAGGCGTAACTTTTCCTCGCGTCGCGCCGCGTGTAGGTGTTGGCGCCGCGAAGGCGTAACTTTCCCTCGTTTCGCGCCGCGTGTGGATGTTGGCGCCGCGTGCTGTGCTGTTTGGATTTTTTTGTTAAAGTTTAACGATGTATAACTTTTTAACTGTTAGTCTGTTTGATGTGCCGTTTCGAACATAGTGAGACTAATTCAGTGAGATATGCAATAAAACGGTGTTTGAGTTGTGACTCGAATTTAATTTAAACACTTGATTTAATTGGTTGTGGTGGATTATGTTGTTATTGCATTGGTTGATGATTATGATATCTGGTTGATTAATGTTGATGATGAGCATGTTATGGTTGATACATGCATTTCATAATCATGTTGTGGGCTGTATCCCTTATGGTGGTGGGACAGCGGTAGCTAATTCCCATTGTGTGGAATTGGTGAGAGAAGTAGCCGGATCTTTATGGTGGTGGATCGGTGAGATGGGTTATCCCATGTTTGGTACCACATGCATTTAGTTGCATTGCATTAGGTTGTTGTGTATAATTGTAACATGAATGGAAGTTGTCCAATGTTATGATTTGTGTGTATTTGGTATGAATGTTGCTATATTATCTGAATATAATTGATTTGGGTGAATAATGTATGGATGAAGTTGCATTGTTTATATACCTATAACATTTGTTAATGCGAATGAAACTCACCCTTACTGTTGTTATTTTTCAGATTGAGGAGTAGCTTGTGTACTTGGTGAGGATTAGCTCGTCAAGTAGTTCGTTAGAGTCAGTTGGGTCAGTGTCATGCTCTGGTCGTGTAACACCGGGAACGTTATTTTAGAATTGGCTGATAAACTTCTGTTTTGTTTATGGTTTGTGGTTGAATTATGAGTCTTCGACTCCAAATGTTTGATTATTCAGTTGTTAAGAATATTCCGCTGTGTTAACATGATACCTGAATAATTTTTGGTTTATCGTTCCTTTATGGCATGACATGAATATTGTTTATTTTGTTGGCGTTGTAATACTCTTCTTCATGTTTTACTCTGATTTTAATGTTAATTTCCGCGGGGTTTAGAAGGGTGTTACAATAGTGGTATCAGAGCATAGTCGGTCGTTTGAGTCAGAGTCTTAATGTCGGTTAATCCTTCGTATACGACTAGTGTAAAGTTGACACTGTCGATACTTCTTGTTCTAATGAATATTGTCTGATATTTAGCAGAACAATGGCCGGAAGAGGGGGAAGAAATGACGACGCGATCGCGGAGGCTCTGGGCATGATTGCTGGTGTGTTGGGAGGGAATGCCAATGGAGCTGGTATTGGTGCTGACAGGCAGCTGAATAGCTTTCAGAGGAACAATCCTCCTTTGTTCAAAGGCACGCACGATCCCGAAGGCGCTCAGAAGTGGCTGAAGGAAATTGAAAGGATCTTCAGGGTGATCGACTGTGCTGAAAATCTGAAGGTGAGGTACGGGACTCACATGCTGTCTGAAGAAGCTGATGATTGGTGGATGGCTAGTAGAGATGAACTTGAATCTGCAGGTGTAGCGATTACTTGGGCTGTGTTCAAGAGAGAATTCTTGCGGAGGTACTTTCCTGAGGATGTTAGAGGCAGGAAAGAGATTGAATTTTTGGAGCTGACACAAGGTAACATGACTGTGCCAGAGTATGCGTCCAAGTTTGTGGAGCTAGCAAAGTATTATGTTCACTATAACAATGATGAAGCGAGCGAATTTTCGAAGTGTGTTAAGTTCGAGAATGGTCTCCGTGATGAAATTAAGCAGGGAATCAGGTACCAAAGGATTCGTCGGTTTGCTGATTTGGTAGATTGTAGTAGAATCTACGAAGAGGACAACCTGAAGCTGAAGTCATCTCACTCCCGTGAGTTAGTTGACAAGAAAGGAAAGAAGCCTATGGACCGTGGTAAACCATATGGTAGAGGTAATTATAAAGCTGGAAGTTGGAAGAAGCCTAGTGGGGGAGACTCTAGTGCTCCTGTTAAGTGCTTTAAGTGTGGGGAACCTGGACATCGTGTTCACGAGTGCAAGAGTGAAGAGAAGAAGTGCTACCGGTGTGGTAAAGCAGGCCACATTGCTGCTGACTGCAAGGGAAGGACTGTGACTTGTTATAACTGCGGTGAAGAGGGCCATATCAGTCCACAGTGTCCCAAGCCAAAGAAGAATCAAACTGGGGGTAAAGTTTTCGCTTTATCAGGTTCAGAGACTACTCCGGAGGATCGATTGATTAAAGGTACGTGTTTTATCCATGGCACTCCTTTAATTGCAATAATAGATACTGGAGCAACTCACTCGTTTATTTCATTGGATTGTGCTAAACGTCTGAACTTGGAAATATCTGATATTCATGGAAGTATGATCATTGACACTCCTGCGTCGGGTTCAGTGACTACTTCGTTTGCCTGTTTGAACTGTCCAATTGATATTTTTGGTAGAGAGTTCGGAATGGATTTAGTATGCCTTCCGTTGGAACAACTTGATGTCATCCTGGGTATGAATTGGTTGCAATTTAATCGGGTTCATATCAACTGTTTCACGAAGACAGTTATTTTTCCTGAAGATGTCAGAGTCGAGGATTTAGCAATGACTGCTAGACAAGTGGATGAAGCCATGAAGGACGGGGCCGCCGTGTTTATGTTGATTGCATCCATGGAAGTGAAGAAGAAAGCGGTGAGTAGTGATTTACCAGTAGTATGTGAATTTCCAGAAGTTTTTCCAGAGGATGTAAGAGAGTTACCGCCAGAGAGGGAGGTAGAATTTGCTATTGAGTTAGTCCCTGGGACTAGTCCTGTGTCGATGGCGCCGTATCGTATGTCGGCATCTGAATTAGCAGAATTGAAGAGTCAACTGGAAGAGTTACTGGAAAAAGAATTCATTCGTCCTAGTGTGTCGCCGTGGGGTGCGCCGGTGTTGTTGGTAAAGAAGAAAGAAGGCTCTATGAGACTGTGTGTGGATTATAGACAGCTGAATAAAGTTACTATCAAGAATCGGTATCCATTACCGAGGATTGATGATTTAATGGATCAACTGGTTGGTGCGAGTGTGTTTAGCAAAATTGACTTGAGGTCGGGATATCATCAGATTCGGGTGAAGACGGACGATATTCAGAAAACAGCATTTAGAACAAGGTATGGTCATTACGAGTATACAGTGATGCCATTTGGAGTAACTAATGCGCCGGGGGTTTTCATGGAATATATGAATAGGATCTTCCATCCTTATTTGGATCAGTTTGTGGTGGTATTTATCGATGACATTCTAATATATTCTAAGAGTGAAGAAGAACATGCAGAGCATCTGAGGGTGGTATTAGAACTACTGAAGGAAAAGAAACTTTATGCGAAACTGTCAAAGTGTGAGTTCTGGCTAAGTGAAGTAAGCTTTCTTGGGCATGTAATTTCTAAAGATGGTATTGCCGTTGACCCAACGAAAGTAGAAGCAGTGTCTCAATGGGAAGCTCCGAAGTCAGTTTCCGAAATCCGTAGTTTCCTTGGTCTTGCGGGCTACTATAGAAAGTTCATTGAAGGTTTCTCGAAGTTAGCGTTACCGTTAACTAAGTTAACTAGGAAGGATCAAGCATTCATCTGGGATTCGAAATGTGAAGAAGGATTTCAAGAATTGAAAAGGAGATTGACTAGTGCACCGATCTTGATTTTGCCGAATCCGGCGGAATCTTTTGTTGTATATTGCGATGCTTCATTGTTGGGATTAGGAGGTGTACTAATGCAGAATCAACAGGTAGTCGCGTATGCGTCGAGGCAACTCAAGGTACATGAAAGAAACTATCCGACTCATGACTTAGAGTTGGCAGCAGTGGTATTTGTGTTGAAATTGTGGAGACACTATCTGTATGGTTCGAGGTTTGAGGTGTTTAGTGACCACAAGAGCCTGAAGTATTTATTTGATCAAAAAGAGTTGAATATGAGACAAAGAAGATGGTTAGAATTTCTCAAGGATTATGATTTTGAACTGAATTACCATCCGGGTAAAGCAAATGTTGTTGCCGATGCATTGAGTAGGAAGTCCTTGCATATATCTATGCTTATGGCGAGAGAATTGGATTTAATTGAACAATTCCGAGATTTGAGTTTAGTATGCGAAGACACTTCTGTCAGTGTTAAGTTGGGCATGCTGAAGTTGACTAGTGGCATTCTGGAAGAGATTCGAGAAGGTCAGAAAGTTGATGTAGAGTTAGTGGATAAATTGACTCTAATTAACCAAGGCAAGGGAGGTGAATTCAGAATCGACGAGAATGGTATTATAAGGTTTGGTAATCGTGTTTGTGTTCCTAATGTTTCTGAATTGAGGAAGAGTATTCTCGAAGAAGGACATCGTAGTGGATTGAGTATACGTCCTGGTGCGACCAAGATGTATCATGATTTGAAGAAGCTGTTTTGGTGGCCTGGAATGAAGAAAGAAATAGCTGAATTCGTCTATGCTTGTTTAACTTGTCAGAAGTCGAAGGTTGAGCATCAGAAACCATATGGAGCTATGCAACCGTTATTTATTCCGGAATGGAAGTGGGATAGTATATCTATGGATTTTGTTTCTGGATTGCCGAGAACGGTGAAGAACTATGAAGCCATTTGGGTCATAGTGGATAGGTTGACTAAGTCTGCTCACTTTATACCAATGAGAATGGATTACTCAATGGAGAAGCTGGCTCAATTGTACATTGAGAAGATAGTGAGTTTACATGGTATTCCTTCGAGTATCGTGTCAGATAGAGATCCAAGGTTTACATCCAAATTTTGGGAAGGGTTGCAGAAGGCTTTGGGTACTAAGCTGAGATTGAGTTCTGCTTATCATCCGCAGACGGACGGACAGACAGAAAGAACTATCCAATCGCTAGAGGATTTATTGCGTGCTTGTGTGTTGGAAAGGAGTGGTACTTGGGATAGTTATCTACCCTTGATCGAATTTACCTACAATAATAGTTTTCACTCGAGCATTGGTATGGCTCCGTTTGAAGCTTTGTATGGTCGGAGATGTAGAACGCCTTTATGTTGGTATGAATCTGGCGAAAGTGCGGTGATTGGACCAGAGATTGTTCAAGAAACGACAGAAAAGATTAAGATGATTCAGGAGAAGATGAAGGCTTCTCAGAGTCGTCAGAAGAGTTATCATGACAAGAGACGGAGAACTCTTGAGTTTCAAGAAGGAGATCACGTGTTTATGAGAGTTACACCTATGACTGGTATCGGACGAGCTCTAAAGTCAAGGAAATTAACTCCGCGTTTCATTGGTCCGTTTCAGATTTCAGAAAGAGTGGGAGAGGTGGCGTATCGCATTGCGTTACCACCGACACTTGCGAATCTGCACGATGTATTCCATGTGTCGCAGTTGAGGAAATACATTGCTGATCCGTCACATGTTATCCAAGTGGATGATGTACAGGTAAAGGATAATCTGACAGTTGAAGCTTTGCCTACGAGGATTGAAGATCGGAAGGTGAAACAATTGCGTGGCAAGGAGATAGCGTTGGTCAGAGTAGCTTGGGGAGGACCAGCCGGTGGAAATGTTACCTGGGAATTGGAGAGCCAAATGAAGGACTCCTACCCAGAACTCTTTGCCTAAGGTATGTTTTCGAGGACGAAAACTTTTCTAGTGGGGGAGGGTTGTAACACCCCATAAAATTCTTTATTTAATTTAATTAATTTTTTTTATTAAATATTAGAATTAAGTGGAATTATTTGGGAATAGGGATGAAATAAGGCTAATGGGCCAGTGTTGTAAGTAGCAGTTGGGGGGTGTATCAGTTGCAAAGCCCTTTTTCTAAAATAAAGTTATATTTTCATAAAAATAGAAAAGAGGAGTATTTTTGTGAAAAAAAGAACCAAAAGGGAGCAGAGGAGATTGAACGTGGAATTGGGAGAAGAGCAAGTGCGAAGAGGAAGAGCATTCAAGAATTCGACATCGAGGTAAGGGGGGATTCTTCTCATTAACCTCTATTATGGGATGTATGAATGATTCGATGGAATTTGTATGTTAGGATTTCGAATTGGATTATATGTCGGGTTTGGGGTTTTGGGGTTTATAGAACTTTGATTCAATTTAGGTTGTGAATGATGATTGGTGATGAACAATGATGTTAAATATGATTAGAAGTGTGTGTAAACGTGCATTTTATGTCGTATGTGTGGTTTATTCTGCTGAAATTCGTACTGGTATGATTTGAGAGTATTTGGGAGGCATAGAATGCTGTTTTCTGCAGGTTGGGATTTCCGAAATCACCGGTTCGCGCCGCGTGCACAGGGTGGCGCCGCGAACTGGTGGACTGAATGGCAAGATGTTTTGATACGCACAGGTCGCGCCGCGTACCTGTGCTGGCGCCGCGAAGGCGTAACTTTTCCTCGCGTCGCGCCGCGTGTAGGTGTTGGCGCCGCGAAGGCGTAACTTTCCCTCGTTTCGCGCCGCGTGTGGATGTTGGCGCCGCGTGCTGTGCTGTTTGGATTTTTTTGTTAAAGTTTAACGATGTATAACTTTTTAACTGTTAGTCTGTTTGATGTGCCGTTTCGAACATAGTGAGACTAATTCAGTGAGATATGCAATAAAACGGTGTTTGAGTTGTGACTCGAATTTAATTTAAACACTTGATTTAATTGGTTGTGGTGGATTATGTTGTTATTGCATTGGTTGATGATTATGATATCTGGTTGATTAATGTTGATGATGAGCATGTTATGGTTGATACATGCATTTCATAATCATGTTGTGGGCTGTATCCCTTATGGTGGTGGGACAGCGGTAGCTAATTCCCATTGTGTGGAATTGGTGAGAGAAGTAGCCGGATCTTTATGGTGGTGGATCGGTGAGATGGGTTATCCCATGTTTGGTACCACATGCATTTAGTTGCATTGCATTAGGTTGTTGTGTATAATTGTAACATGAATGGAAGTTGTCCAATGTTATGATTTGTGTGTATTTGGTATGAATGTTGCTATATTATCTGAATATAATTGATTTGGGTGAATAATGTATGGATGAAGTTGCATTGTTTATATACCTATAACATTTGTTAATGCGAATGAAACTCACCCTTACTGTTGTTATTTTTCAGATTGAGGAGTAGCTTGTGTACTTGGTGAGGATTAGCTCGTCAAGTAGTTCGTTAGAGTCAGTTGGGTCAGTGTCATGCTCTGGTCGTGTAACACCGGGAACGTTATTTTAGAATTGGCTGATAAACTTCTGTTTTGTTTATGGTTTGTGGTTGAATTATGAGTCTTCGACTCCAAATGTTTGATTATTCAGTTGTTAAGAATATTCCGCTGTGTTAACATGATACCTGAATAATTTTTGGTTTATCGTTCCTTTATGGCATGACATGAATATTGTTTATTTTGTTGGCGTTGTAATACTCTTCTTCATGTTTTACTCTGATTTTAATGTTAATTTCCGCGGGGTTTAGAAGGGTGTTACATCAGCCTTCATCTTGGGCTTTAAACAAGAAGTCTCCACTAGATAATCTTTCTGCCAATCATTTTCAATAAAATCCCTGGAAAGGGTTAGCCTCCAAATCATTCCTTCATTTTCAATAAAAATCCCTGGAAAGGGTTAGCCTCCAAATCATTCCTTCATTTTCAATAAAACCCCTGGAAAGGGTTAGCCTCCACACATTCAGTCATTTTAATCAAAACCCCTGGAAAGGGTTAGCCTCCAAAATCATTTCTTCAAAAAAAAACAAAGATTCATTTCTCTTAGGAGATAATTTCCCCAAAAGAGTCAAAACCCCTTGTAATACTGGTGAACTGACTTTTTATCGATCGAAATGTTGCGGTTAAGCATGAGTCGCCACCGACTTTTATTTTATCCAATTGGAAAGGCAAAAAGAACAGGAAAGACCTTTGAAAAGAGATTGAGTTCGGGGGGTAAGTTATACAAAGGGAAGGTGTAAGGCACCCTTTGCATCCATGGTTATCCATGGGCTCTTAATTGCTTAGCTCATTTTGTTTGATTTGATTGAAAGAGTGTCGTGTGTGAATAGTAAAAATTTCGTTAAGGACTTTAGCTTGTAAATAAGCGTAGCCTTGTTTTGAAAGTATTTGAAATAAGAGGTGTGAAAAGCATTTGACTTTTGAATTGATTATGAGCAAGCAATTAAGAACTACCTACCCTAAGTTTGTCTTTCATGTTCTTTTAGTCTTTCGGGCGAAAGGGTCTATCCATACCATAGGAGGGCAGGAAGCCTTTCAATTGGATGTGAAGGGTCATCGAGAAATCGTTCGCCATAAGACTGTCCCATGCCATAAAGAGGGCAAGTAGTCTAAGGGAAGGATAGAATAGTCATTAATCTTTGTAGGCATCATGCAAGGATACCTTAGCAATAGAGACGAGTCATCATTTACCGAGGCAACTTCGAGGGACAAGATCATTTGTTAAGGCAACTTCGAAGGGACTATGATCTTACGATGATGAACTGAGAGTAACATTTGTTTTGCTTAGGTATCCTCGGAATCGAGGGACTTGACTATTTTTACAATTAGAGGCAACAGGCAACAGTAATAAGGCAACAAGGCAACAGAAGAGGTTACCCTAAAGGTGAGTGTGTGCACCAACCACGTGATTGTATTCAGATAATATTTATCTTATAGTTAGTTATCTATTTCTGTTAAAGGCTTGCACTCCCTATTTTACTAACCACGCAGAAAAAATGGCAGGAATTAAAGACAGAAAACAAAAATCCTACACTATTACAATAAACACCTGCGGGGATGGGGGAAATTAAAAGGCGGAAATAAGAGAAATCAATAATTAATTTTAAACATCTTTGAACGCTTTGATCTTCCTGAACCTTCGAAAATTAAACCCTGAAAGTTAAAAGGAAAATAAGATGGGTGAGTGTAGGAGGGATTCATTGACTATTGAAATAGACCCTATTTTGGGCAAAGGCAAAATAAAATTAAAATGACATTTTAAAGAAAGAGAAGAAATAGAAACTTAGCTTTTTGATTGAAGGCGCGTAATCGGAGAATCTTGATTAATCCTGAAAATTTGAACAAAGAAAGAAAAAAGGTTAGTGCATTGACTGATCTAAAACCTAATTGATTACAAACCCTAAAAATTTACAAACCCTAATCCCTAAAAGATTTATTTAAGAAAACTTATTGTGACCTAAAAAGGTTTGTGAGGGTTGATGGGCAGGTTTGTGAGGGTTGATGGGCAACACCTACCAGTAAACCAACCTAAGGTTATTAGAGTTTATAAATATATCGAAGTTAACAAACCTAAAATAATTGATTAATATTATATACAAAAATAATAATTTGATGGTTTAAAGATAATTAAAAAAATAAAAATCGAGTTTACGATTAAAATAAAATAATTATAAAATTACTATGTAAAACCAATCATTAAAATTGATAGAAATAAAAAATAAAAATAAAATAGAAAAAACTTAAATTTTATTAAATAAAAAGTATTTATTAGTATGTAAAAAGATTTTAAAAGAAAAGAAGAGAATTTGGGTAAAAATAAAAATAAAAGATAACTAGTTAAAACTAAATTGAATGAATAAATAATAAAAACAATAAAAAGGAAAAGGAAACTCAGCTGGGATTATGTGTGGTGATGGCTTGAGGGTCCATCGTGGACAGCGCATTCTAGTCCGTTGATCTGCCCTTGATGAAGATCGTACAGTCAGGACAATAGGCTGCATCATGCGTGCGCCTGTGTGTTGCGTCAGATCCTTTGAAAAGTTTTTATAAAAATAAACTTACAGCACCTGGGACTCGAACCTAGGACCACTTGGTCACCAGAACACCTCATTGCCATGTGAGCTGCGCTGTCCGTTTGTCAATACAACAAACAAGATTATTAAAATCAATAAAAAATATTGAATATAGAATAAAATAAAAAAGAGTCAACAGTGGGACCCAGCCGCCTGCGTGTGAACCAATCAGGAAGAGGGAGAGAATGTTTGAAAAGTTGACCCTCCAATGAGATACGGAGAGAGGAACGGAATGTTTGCTTGGCCAACGAGAAAGAGACAATTGTGCGTGGCTACTATTCATCATCTTCTTCATCCTTTCCTGCGGATTTACCTTTGAACCTTGCTGCGGATTTTCCTGCAAATAAACCTTCGAGAATAAAACCTACAAAAAACGCTGTTAACAAGAACCAAAGCCAACCCAGATCTATGTAAAATTGCGCCCTGAATTCAAATATGACGTTATTTTTATCATTTGAGGACTGAATCTATGGATCTGAGAGCCCCTCACGTTTGAGCCCTAGCCATGGTGATTCTTCAACCAATGCTCGAAACACCTGTCTCATGCTTCAAACCTGTTCTAAACCTCACCATAAACATGTTAAAAGCATCAAATTAAATTGAAACGCACAGAATAATGGAGAACGAAAACCAAAATATTGCGAAAATATGAACATGCATGGTATGATGTTTAACGTGACATGAGGGTCATGTGTTCGTCCATACTCACTCTAAATCGCCTCAGGAAGAGATTGAGACAATTGCTTAGCCTTGGAACTCGTTGGAACTTGTACTATGATTCTTGCACCTTTCTTTTAAAAACTCGATTCTTAGAACCCTAGCCTCCTTGCTCTCTTTTTTTCGTCCCCTAATTCTGTAGTATGCCTTATGTATTTATAGTGATGATTTAGGGCAAAAAGTTTGATCAAGAAATAAGATAATTGATTGAAAAAAAAGATTTGATTCAAACTATTCTATTTTTGTCTTAATCTCTCTCCAATCTCTTTCACGTGTATCATTAGTATTGTGAATCAATTAGAATCAAATGAAATTAATCACACAATTTTTGAATATTATTTTATAATTTTATTTGATTTAATTTTGAATTTAAATGAATAAAATCAAAATTAAAAGAAATAAAAATCATAAAATGAAGATAAATAGCTTTATGGGCCTTTCATGAGATCCTTATCACTTTTATAACTCAAAAATATGGGCGCATTTGGAAACAATTAGAGTTCTTGACCTTTCCTCTTCGTGCGTACCCTTGAAAATCGATGAACTTGCACACCTTGTCATTTCCTCATACTTCAATATTTTTTCAAGTTCTTTGACTTTTTAGAATCCTTTAAGAGTCTTTTAACCAATGTCTTTGGTTTCATGTCAAAATAATTTTCCATGCTCCTTGTGTGTCCTTTTGAAAAAATGTCTTTTTGTTGACTTTTGAAAAGGGCCTATGATGTTTTGGTCCATATCTCTAAAATGAAGTATTTTTGGAATTGGCATGTGAGAGACAAAATTGTAGAGAATTCAATTTCCTTCAAAATGAGCTTTGGATGAGAATTTTCGATGTTACATGTAGGAGTTCTGGCTGGTCAAAGTTCAGTTGACTTTCTTCTAGAAAACCCTAGTTTAGAAACTCTAGGTTTTGTTGATTTCTGATCTTTTCTTGATGAATCATGATCAACCCTTGATCAAATGATGAATATAACATTAAAATGTTGATGTTGACCAAAAATCAGGAATTTTGACTGTATTTTGACCATAGTTTGACTTTTAGGTCAACTAGTCGATTATTGATCGTTCGGGCCATTGAGTGAGCAATCTTTTGAGTCAGGGCTTGAAACTTGGCATGAGGATTATTTGAATCATATGAGAGACCCTGGAATCCACTTGAGGCATCAGAAACAGATTTTTCTTTGAAAAGATCAAAACCCTAGTTTGAGGGTTGTTGTTTAGGAGAGTGTACAGTCAATCAAATTTTGAGCTTCTGCTATTCAAATGAGTTTGAGTATAAAAACATGGTGGGCAAATTTTGGGGTATGACACCCCTGGAAAGGGTCAGCCTCCAAAAAACATGATAAAATCAGTCTTTTAACAGACAAATTCACCAGCTGAGTCAAAATCCCTGGAAAGGGTTAGCTTCCAAAGGAAAAAAAACAGTCTTTTAATAAATAAACTCTCCAGTAGAGTCAAAATCAACAAAAAACAGTTAGCCTCAACCTTGGGCTTCATACAAGGCACCAAACAATAAAACTCCCCTGTCAAGAGTCAGCCTCAACCTTGGGCATTGTACAAGGCAGATAATAGAGTCTCTCCAGTGAGTTTCCTCATCATTCAGTAGCCACGACCTTGGGCTTTGTACAAGGCAGATTAAACCATATTTCATGAGTCAAAGATTCCTAACACTGTCGTGGGCGAAAAATCGTTGTCTTTTTTCGGGATGAGACACCTGATGCCTTCATTGGGCTCGAGTGCTCAAAAAATGATTTTTCTTTTGTTCCGACCAAACTTTTTATTATTTCCAAAGTAGGAAAAGGAAAAAAGCTGCAATAACCTAAAAGTGGGGGAGAGATCTTTGGGTAAGAGGGTTGGTTATACGAAGGGAAGGTATTAGCACCCAACGTATCTATAGTACTCTATAGGTTTCTTTGTTTTGTTTTTCATTCCATGTTATTGAGAGGTTCTTGTGAAATAGATGGGACCTAAGGTGTTTGTTTGATTATGCTCGCAAAGATCATCGCGATCCTCTGCATACATATCCCCTATATGGAATCAGAGCATCTGTAGCTCGGGGTCTACGGGTGCTAAGGTTTGAGTGGTTTGAGGGAGAAGTTTTGCTCGCCAAGGATACGATCTTGTGCCTACGTATTCTCAAAGGGATGTTGAGAAAGTCAGAGCAATCGTAGTTCCCACTTATGCTAGTGGAAGCAAAGGATAAGAGACAAATGTCATCTAAATGTTCGATGTATCTAATCTATATCATCACATACATCTGTTTGTTTTTTGTTTGAAAATCTTTTCATTATAAGCCCTGGGTCATGCCACTTATGGTGCTTAGAATGATAAAGATGCTTTTTAGCCAGCCTTGTGGCAAAAACTTTCAATGAAGTCAGCCTTGTGACAAAAAGTTTTGATTAATCAGCCAGCCTTGTGGCAAAAGTTTCAATGAAGTCAGCCTTGTGACAAAAACTTTGATTAATCAGCCAGTATGGTGGCAAAAAGGTTTGATTGATTAGCCAGCCTTGTGGCAAAAAAAGTTAAGTTGATTGATTGTTTGTGATGATATAGAAGAGATACTCCTATCATAGAGATGATAAATGTCTAATCTCCTAGGGTATTTGATTTGGATATTGGGGATGCTTATAAGAAGCCCGTGGGTCCTTGTACGAAGCCCAAGAGGAGGCTATCCGAGGGTCCTTGCATTGTAAGCCCAAGAGGAGGCTATGGGAGGGACAACCCAGGGTCCTTGCATTGTAAGCCCAAGAGGAGGCTATGGGAGGGTCACTCGTTTGTACAAAGCCCAAGGAGAGGCATGGTATAGTTGGTTTGAGCTCTTAGAGCGATTTCACCGGGAAACCATACTCTATGTCCTAACCTAAACTAGGGAGATTCTTTGCACGAAGCCCAATAGGAGGCTATGGGGAACCTAGTGTTGTACTAAGTTGAACAAGCATATATAACACAATCACAAATATGGACAAGTACGAACAAATATGAACAAACATGAACAAGTGTGAACAGTTATATATATATATATATATATGACAAGGTGTGTGTATATAATGGAGTTTATGAAGGAAATATACTTGTAAGCATGATCCATTTGTATACACGGGGGGCTCGGGACTCATACTCGGGGAGAGGCCCATTTGAGTTTATTCAAAGCTAAGTAAACAGGTATTTACAAAGGGGCTTGGAACTTATACCTACATGGAGGCCCATGTTTTATTTGCAAAACATGGTTGATTGTTTTATTTACAGACGCGTCGTTTGAAAAAAACCGTTTGAAAGTTGTTTTGAAAGAAGTTTTCTGTTTGAAGAAACTGAAACTGTACAAAGGCAAAGGTATGTACAAAAGGGCTTGGGACTTATACCTACATGGAGGCCCATGGTATATTGAAAAGTTTTGTTTCTTTGAAGTTTTGTTGTTTTGAAAATGATTTGAAAATTGTTTGAAAAGGTTTATTTTGAAGAAGTTTTATTGTTTTGAAAATAACTGTACAAAAAGAAAAGAAATGGGACTTACACTCTCTAATATTCGAGAGGCCCCACTTCGTTTTGAAAATCAATTGATCAATCAAAAAGATTTAATCAATGGTTTCTTTTGAAAGTCAAAAAGAAATGGTTTATCGTTTTGAAAAAGAATCGCGATCGCTCGTCTTAAAACGATTTGAATTTGACAAAAGTCAACTTAATTAAGTTAAAACAAGTTTTAATACTCAATTAAGACCTAAGTGATTAGGGTTTGATCACAAAAAGTATTTACAAGTGATTAGGTTAAAAATTAAAAATTAAAAACAATATTTAAAGTATTTAAAACACTTAAAAATATATCATTTTAAACCTAATTAAAATGCATTAAATAAGTCCTTTTTTTGTGATTTTTTTTGATATTCATAAAATATGTATATTAGACAAAAAGTGTTCAAAAAATGAAATTAAAATGAGCTAATTTGATTGGTCAATTAATTAATTAAAGTTGTGTAAAAAATGGAAGAAAAATAGTGATAAAAAATATGTTTTGGCCCCTAGAGGTGTTGAACTCGTGACCTGAGGGTTACCACTCAAAAACAATACCAACTGGACCACGCGCGTGGTCTAATTAACAAAGGCAAGGATTTGGTTATATTTCAAACTCAATTTTTGAATTTCCTTCGCAAAAAATGGCGCCAAGAACACCATCCCCATTTGAATTTGAAAATCTCTGAAACTGAACCAAATTGATCAAGTGAAGGGTCTATCTCACTCGTTTTTTTCACAAGGAACATGATGGTACCATTTAATTTCATTTATTTTTACCTTAAGATCATTGATTTTCTGATGAACACGAAGAACCCTAATTTCTGAGTTTCAATCTGAAATCGTGTATGTGCAAGATAAGTTGCAATTAATTGAGGGTTAATGATCCATACATATGCAGAAACATGATGGCAAACCAATTTTTCATTTATGATGCATGTATGTATGAGTTTGGAGTTCAAGAGAGCTTACCTTCTAAAACGGCCAAATGAGAATCGAATTCTGCAATAGAGGTGTTACAAAAGTTGTTTGATGATCTGGATAGCTTCAATGGACCTTATGGAAGGTGTCTGGATGCTTAGAACAACCTGGATTCATCTGAGCATGACCATGGTACCCGATCTGCAATAGCTTCAAGAGTGAATCGAATTTGATGATGGAGGTGTTTCAGATTGCTGGTGAGTGTTTGGATCATTCATATGGAGTATATGGATGGTGTTGGGAGTGTTAGTTTGGACAGAATTGAGCCTGAATGAAAATTGGCATGATAAGTCTTATGTTATGCATATTTTGAGAAGTGAGGTAGTGATTTTGAGTTCTTGGTGTTTTTGGGGTGTATGGATGGATCAAACAACTTCCAAATGATCTTTATGAGTTGTGGGAAGCATCATTTTGCTCAGAACTTGCAAGGGATGGAACTTGCACTTTCTCCTCTTTGAAACTCATGAAACTTGCAATTCAAGAAAGAAGAGAGAAAACCTATAATTGTGAGGTTTTGGTGTGAATTGAAGAGTGGAAATGACCTCTATTTATAGGCCATGAGTTCTGAATGCAGAGCTTTGCAACTTGCTCAAGAATTGGTGATTTGGCATTTGGAGATAAAGTGGAATCTTTACATTTAATACAAATGGTTAAAGTAACTAAACCATGGTTATTTTGGCCAAGCTTCTTATCTCTTTCCATTCTGATCTCAAATCAGAAAATATCATTCAATCATTGCTTTGGTGTGTCATTGCTTGAATTATAGGCCATATAGTATTGAACTTAGTGAAAGTGGCTTGTAATTTCATGCATAATGACCTCTAATTGCAAAATTCAAAACCATGGCTACACTCCATATTTTTTCATGCTCTTGGACATTTTGGAAAGCTCATGTTACATACTTCAAAACCCTAGTTGAAAGTTTCTTCAAGACCCTTAAGGAAATGGGTGAAAAAGGTCCATGAACTTTGAAGAAAATGAAGTTTTAAGTGAAATTTTCCAAAGATGCCAACTTTGAAGCTCCATATCTCTTAAATGGTTGATCTTATGGAAAAAAATTATATGTGTCAAAGTTGTTTATTGGATCAAAATCTACAACTTTCATGTTGGAAGTTTTTTTCAGTTTGTAGGTGAAATTTTGAGAAATTCCCTTCCAAAGTTTTGGAAAAACCATTGAAAAATACTTAGAAAATTTTTCTAAGTATAAAAGTCAAACTTTGACTTTTTGATTCTTGATTGATTTTCTTGATTTTTCTTGATCAAATGACTTCATATATCATATATTGATGATTCAAAACTTCAAAAGTCATGGTTGACCAAAATTCCCCAAAAGTCAAAGGTGATCTTGTACAGTTGACTTTTTCAAACGAATCGCGTTTCTGGAGATTTCAAATGAACCAGGCTATCCTCATCAAATGAATGATATGAATGGATCATATTGAGGCATTAGAGGATATTGAGCCATGATTTGAGTTGTGGCACCATGTCCTGATTAAAAAGGCAGTTGTTCAGTGAATTAGGTCAAAAACCCTAATTGTCGACCTGATGAAATTGATGACTGTGGATCTTGAATTGAGATGTAATTTCCATTGGATGTTGTCATAGGGATTATTTGAAGATGATTGAGACCTTTGATTGACTTCCTGGGGATTTTTAGGGTTTCCCAAATGTGATCCCTGATTTCAGTCCCTGATAGTTCAAAACCCTAATCTGATGATTTGAAATTTCACTGTTGATCAATCCTTGTGTAGGAGATGTCTTGAGCCAATGGATTAGGTCAAAATAATGCACTTGGGGTCTTGAAGTCATGTCCCAAGTCATTAGGTCAAATCCTGAGCAAATGTCAGGAGTATGCTATCTTTAGTCAAAACCCTAGTTTGGTCGATTCAAAGCTGTTGAGCTTGTTGAAGTGAATCTCTGAGGACCAAATGTTGATTGTTGATGAAGATAGTTCTTTTGAGATGAACGGGGAACAAAACCCTTAATTGGTTGTTACTTGTACTGATGAGTGATTTCCTGATCAAATCCTGCTGGGCACAAGTAACAAACACAAGCTATGCAATTTGTTAGAGATGCAAATGATGCATATGCAAATGATATGAGGTGGTATCTTAGGTCAAAAATTGGGGTATGACAGATGCCCCTATTTAAGTTTCTTCAACCTGAGACATGAAGATTGAAAATCTTCATTTTGATAGGGTGGAAGAGACTTAAATATCAGAAGACGCAAATTTTGGACCTAAGATACCAAAATTGCGAATGATGCAAGGATATCTTTACCGAGGGAATATCAAGAACTGATTTCGCTGGGGACAAGAGATTGGGAAGGATGTCTCAATCCGTTTTAGGAAGAGAATCCGTTTTGTCTTTTCGTTAAAGCAAGTGTATGCTTTACCGGGGAATGATAGCTTTGTAAGAAAAGCTTACCTATCGACATTATCGACTATCAGCATGGGGATAGACTTGTTTAATAATGCGAAGGTGAAAGGTATGAAACTGTATTACCGACTATCAGCATGGTGATAGACTTGACAAGGTAAAAAGAGTTTCAAAGGTTCGGTTAATATTACCGACTATCAGCATGGTGATAGACATGTTTAATAATATAACCAGAACAAGAGGTTACCGACTACCAGCCTTGTGATAGTGGTTTTGAAGACATGATCAATTATCAGCCAAGTGATAAAATGATTCTGGAGACTTAGCTAGGGACATTACTGGTTATTCAGCCTTGTGAACAGTAATAAGGCCCTGATTGTCAAATGGTCTTCATGATTGATTTCCTTGAGAGGAAAAAGCTTTTGAAAAAGACATAAGCTGCTCAGATGACGAGGCTATTGCTTATTGTCTATTTTTTCACGACTCTGTTTGAGAATCGGAATTTGAATCTCTGGTAAAGACAGGGTTCTAACCAAGAATGAATTGTAAAGAGACAGTCAAACAAGACTTTGTACCCATGAGGAATGAACTCAACTGGGGATTTTCTCCTTTGTTTTGAGAGGAGAAACTAAAGCAACCTTCTTCCATGAGGGATGATCTCAGTGGGGAACTGGAAAAAGGATATGTTCTTTTCTGCTTATGGGTGACGACCTACTTGGAGAGATGACACGCCCATACTTGTTTTTTCTTTTTCTCTTTCTTTTCTCTTTTTTTTTTTTTTTTTTTTGAGGATAGATATATCCTAAACAAGTGATTTTAAAGCAAACATTGAAAAATGCAAGAATGCATAAATGATGAAAATATGATGAATGATGAATGTCATGAATGTAGTATGCATGTTGACGATACTGACAGACAAAGAAGTATACTGGAGAGGGACCGATGTCGCAATACAACCAGATACTTGGCAAATGTTCTTCAACACGGTGTAGATAACACAGGTGATGAATGATGCTGCATGCTTTAAACTTCTCTGGGGAAGATAAGCATCTTTTCTTATTTGAGATGGAGGAACTTCTTCACTGGAGATGAAAGAACTTCTTCACTAGGGATTGGAAGTCTTCGTCACTAGGGATAAAAGACCTTCTTCACTGGGGATAGAAGAGCTTCTTCACTGGGGATAGAAGAGCTTCTTTACCTCGAGGGGTAATTGCTTTAAGAATTCTTTTCTGGGACAAGAATACCGTTGTCTCATCATCTTCTTTTTGTGGAAGAGAATAACTTCTCAGGGAGAATCCTTTTGTTTATCCTATGGAGATAGCTGTTGATGTTCCTTCTGTTGTTCACAACTCAGAGGAAAGTTTCGCTTTTATTTTGAAAAAGAAAAGTAAATTCATTTAAAACTTTTTTTTCTCTTTTTTTCAAAAGTGAATAACACAATTAAAGCGTCATTTCGCAAGCTGAAAGGAATTAAAGATTGCAAACAAATGGGCACAAGGCTCAAATTTATTTAATAGGATGGTAATCAGCTAAAGTCGTGATTCCATAGAGTATTTACAAAAGTTGGAAATGGTAATTATGCGAAAAAGGCTACATTGAAAGCAATAACCACTATTCCCCCTAACAATTTTGAGTTCCAACTGTGCTTGTTGCTTCAGATTGGCGATGATTTGATCGAAGATCCTTTGATGAAAAAGACTCTTCAGGTGACGAAGTATGGACTGATGCAGTTACTTTGTCATAAATCCCTATTTTTTGCCTAGATTGCCCTTTCAGGTTTTCAATCTACCAGGATGAATTTTTTCTGTTTATTGTCTCTAATTTTTGCCTGGACCGCCCTTTCGGGTTTTCAGTCCACCGAGACGCTCATTTTTGCCTAAGTCGCCCTTTGCGGGTTTTCGACTTACCGAGCTGTTCTTTTGTATTATTTTAGACAAAGTATTTCTTGACTGCATCAGCATTCACAGGATGTGGAAGTTCATCACCATCCATGGTTGCAAGAGTCATGGCACCGCCAGAAAATGTTCTTTTGACAACATACGGGCCTTCGTAATTAGGAGACCATTTGCCCCTAGAATCTGGTTGAAAAGACAAGATCTTTTTAAGCACGAGGTCACCTTCTTGAAATTCACGAGGTCGAACCTTTTTGTTGAAAGCTTGTTTCATCCTTGCTTGGTATAACTGTCCATGGCATAGAGCAGTCATACGTTTTTCTTTGATTAAATTCAACTGATCGTATCTGCTTTGACACCATTCAGCCTCTGATAACTTAGTTTCCATGAGGACTCTCATTGATGGGATTTCAACTTCTACGGGGAGTACAGCTTCCATGCCGTATACTAGAGAAAAGGGAGTTGCCCCGGTTGAAGTACACACTGAAGTACGGTACCCATGTAAAGCAAATGGCAGCATTTCATGCCAGTCTTTGTAAGTGACGACCATTTTCTGGACGATCTTCTTTATGTTCTTGTTGGCGGCTTCGACGGCGCCGTTCATTTTTGGTCTGTAAGGAGAAGAGTTATGATGATCAATCTTGAATTCCTCACATAATTCTTTCATCATTTTATTGTTTAAGTTTGAACCATTGTCAGTAATGATCTTGCTGGGAACACCATATCGGCAAATGATGTTATTCTTGATAAACCTCACAACCACTTGTCTTGTAACATTGGCGTAAGATGCTGCTTCGACCCATTTGGTGAAGTAATCAATGGCTACCAAGATGAAACGATGACCATTTGAAGCTTTCGGTTCAATCATTCCGATCATGTCAATACCCCACATGGAAAAAGGCCATGGAGATGAGAGAACGTTGAGTAGAGTCGGTGGCACATGGATCTTATCTGCATAGATCTGGCACTTGTGACATCTTTTCACATGTTTATAACAATCTGATTCCATTGTCAACCAATAGTATCCTGCTCTTAAGATCTTTTTGGACATTGCATGCCCATTTGAATGAGTTCCAAAGGACCCTTCATGCACTTCATGCATTAACATGTCTGCTTCGTGTCTGTCCACGCATCTGAGAAAAACCATGTCGAAGTTTCTTTTGTATAGCACATCTCCATTCAGGAAGAAACTGCCAGAAAGTCTCCTTAGAGTTTTCTTATCTTTGTTTGATGCCCCAAGTGGGTATTCTTGAGTTTGAAGGAAGCGCTTGATGTCGTGGAACCACGGTTTATCATCGATGACTGCTTCAGTTGCAAACACATAGGCGGGCCTTTCAAGGCGCGTAATTCTGACTGTAGGCATATCGTTCCAATGATTGACTTTGAACATGGAAGATAGAGTAGCCAAGGCGTCTGCCATTCGATTCTGATCTCGAGGTATATGATGCAATTCAACCTTGTTGAAGAAAGTCAAAAGACGTCTTGCATAATCTCTGTAGGGAATCAAGCCAGAGTGATAAGTTTCCCACTTGTCTTTGATTTAGTTGATCACGAGGGCTGAATCTCCATATATGTCGAGGATCTTGATCCTTAAGTCAATGGCTTCTTCCAGACCCATGATACAAGCTTCATATTCTGCGATGTTGTTGGTGCAATCAAATAGTAATCTGGCGGAGAATGGGATATGAGTACCCTTGGGAGTGATGATGATTGCCCCAATTCCATTGCCAAATGCGTTTACTGCTCCATCAAAAATTAAGCCCCATCTTGATCCAGGATCAGGACCTTCCTCAGGTAACGGTTCGTCACAATCTTTCATCTTTAAGTACAAGACATCTTCATCAGGAAAGTCAAACTTGAGAGATTGATATTCATTAATTGGTTGATGCGCCAAATGATCGGCGAGAATGCTTCCTTTGACTGCTTTTTGAGCACGGTATTCAATGTCATATTCGGATAACAACATTTGCCATCGGGCAATCCTTCCTGTTAATGCAGGCTTTTCAAAGACATACTTGATCGGATCCATTTTGGAGATTAACCAAGTAGTATTGTTGATCATGTATTGGCGGAGACGTTTTGAAGCCCAAGCCAAAGCACAACACGTTTTTTCGAGCATGGAGTAACGAGACTCACAGTCTGTGAATTTCTTACTCAAGTAATAGATGGCATGCTCCTTCTTACCGGTTTCATCTTGCTGTCCAAGCATACAGCCCATGGATTCTTCCAACACGGTAAGGTACATGATTAATGGTCTTCCTTCAACTGGAGGAATCAATATTGGTGGTTCTAACAGGTATTCCTTGATATTGTCAAACGCTTTCTGGAAATCCTCAGTCCATACAACCCCTTGATCTTTGCGGAGAAGTTTGAAAATTGGCCCACAAGTAGCAGTCATTTGAGAGATAAATCTGGAGATATAGTTCAATCGTCCGAGAAATCCTCTTACTTGCTTTTCAGTTTTTGGTGCAGGCATCTCTTGAATAGCTCTGACTTTGTCGGGATCTACTTCAATACCTCTTTGGCTGACAATGAACCCCAAGAGTTTTCCAAATCTAACCCCAAAAGTACATTTGTTAGGATTCAAGCGGAGCTGATATTTCCTTAGTCGTTGAAACAACTTCAAAAGGTATTCAATATGTTCTTCTTCTGTGCTGGACTTGGCTATCATGTCGTCCACATAAACTTCAATTTCTTTATGCATCATGTCATGAAAGAGAGTAGTCATCGCTCTTTGGTAAGTTGCGCCTGCATTCTTTAATCCAAACGGCATCACTTTGTAGCAAAAGGTACCCCATGGGGTGATAAAAGATGTCTTCTCCATGTCTTCAGGAGCCATCTTGATCTGATTATAACCAGAGAAACCGTCCATGAAGGAAAAGACATTGAACTTAGCGGTGTTATCAACCAGCATGTCGATATGTGGTAATGGAAAGTCATCTTTGGGACTGGCTTTGTTCAAGTCACGGTAGTCAACACACATTCTGACTTTTCCATCTTTCTTCGGAACTGGCACTATGTTGGCCAACCATTGAGGATATTCTGAGGTGATAAGAAAACCTGCGTCGAGTTGCTTTTGAACTTCCACTTTGATCTTGTTAGCCATATCAGGGTGAGTCCTTCGTAGTTTCTGCTTAACTGGCGGACATTCTGGCTTCAATGGCAAGTAATGCTGAACAATATTGGTATCCAACCCAGGCATGTCTTGGTAGGACCAGGCAAACACGTCAACATATTCTTTGAGAAGGTCTGTCAACTTACTCTTGATATCAGCATCAAGCAGCGATCCAATGGTCACTTCTTTTTTGTCTTCTTCAGAACCCAAGTTGATTCTTTCTAAAGGCTCTTTGTGAGGCAGAATGGCTATTTCCTCGTGCTTAAGTAATCGAGAGATCTCGTCCGGGATCTCCTCTTCTTCCTCTTCTTCGGCTTCGAACACAGGAAACTCAAAGTTGGGAGAGGGCATAGGGTTATTGCATTCAATGGGTTTATCAATAGTTAATCTGCACATGTGATTTATATTTATTTCAGAAAATTTATGAATGCAGGAGTGTATGCAGATTTTTTTGAAAAGTTTTTTTTTATTGGTTTTTTTTTGGTTTTTTAGGATTACCATTTCCAGAAAAAAGCAACAATAAAACACATAGTGTAGGGAATTCAAAATGACACTTTATTTATGATTCATTTTTGAAACAAAGCCCTAAACACAAACTCATTTGCCTTGGGCAGGACAAAGAGGGAAACTTTTAAAACAAAGCCCTATAAAACATCTCTCTGCTTTGGGCAAGGCAGGAGGTCAAAATAACAGCGAGGTGATTACTTTGAGCGGCGAACAACATTCGGAACGTCGACAGCTTTCCAGTAGCAACGAACTCCTCTGTGTATTATGTATTCAGGAAAATTCTCCTCAGAATTATCTTCAGTTTTGACATTGACTGCTGGTCGAGCAGGATTTGAAGGTCCTGGTTTGTCACCCTTGTTCTTTGTAGAGTTGAAACGGACTTCTTCTACTTCTTGAAGAGCATAAGATGAATCACAATCTTCAGAATTTTCAGGATGTACTTCCCAATCTTCAGGATGAAGAGACTCGTTGTCAGAGACACTTTCCGAGTCAGTTGCGGGGCCATCTTCCCCTTCATCTTCAAAAATGGCATTTATGTGATAATAACCATCTTCAGGATTATGAACCTTGGCAGATGCATTGAAGCCGAAATCTTCAGTAATTTCAGGCTGCTGAGAGAATTGACAGGGCTGATAAGCCTCTTCTGGTTGACTATTATATTCAAAGGAATCTCCCCATCCAGTTGGTTGGATATCCTCAATCGTAATCTTTGAACTTTCAGGTGCAGTATATTTCACCATATAATCAAATTTGCCACTTGGTTGTCCCAAGGTATCCCATATTTCTGCAGGAACAGGCTCAATTTCATTGCCTTTGGATTTCTCTGACGGAGGATATGGTTCTTCCTGAGATATGTATCCCGAGTCATTGAGATAACATTTCCATTCTTCTTCATCATCGGAGAGCCCTTCTTCGATACATTCTTCAATAAGGACATTAACCTCTTGAGGAATCGGGTTAAGGAACCCTCCACTAATGAATGTTTCTTTGATCGGACGAAGGGTTTCATCCTTCTTGGTGCAGTTTGAGAATGTTGGTGAACATCCGAGCCCTGCTCCGGTTTCATTTTTGGTAGGGATCACAACTTGCCCCCAGCTAGTGGTAGTTCCATCTTTCACTACTTTTACTGCCTCTTTGTAAGAAGAGATCGACGCTTTCTTTTTGGAAGATTCGTCTTCTAAAGAGAGACCTTGGAACTGTGTTCCTTCCTCATTATCTGCACTTATGAAAGAGAAATTGGATAAATGGCTCACCATCAAGGCTTGCTCCCCGCTTATTGTTACCAATTTTCCATTTGTTACAAATTTTAACTTTTGGTGGAGCGTAGAAGTTACTGCCCCTGCTTCATGGATCCATGGTCGTCCTAACAGACAGCTATAAGCAGCTTGAATGTCCATGACCAGGAAGGTGATTTGAAATGTATGTGGACCAATTGTCATGGGAAGGTTGACTTCGCCAATAACAGATTTTCGCGATCCATCAAATGCTTTGACTACTACACCACTGAACTTCATAGGCATTCCTTGGTAAGATAAACGAGCAAGAGTCGTCTTTGGCATCACATTCAAGGAAGATCCAGTGTCTACCAATACATTAGACAAAGAGTCTGACTGACAGTTCATAGAAATGTGTAGAGCAAGATTGTGATTTCTGCCCTCCTCTGGGAGTTCTTCATCACAGAAGCTTAAATTGTTGCAAGCTGTTATGTTGGCTATTATCCCATCAAAGTGATCAATAGTCACATCATGATCCACAAAAGCTTGATCCAAAACTCTCATCAGGGCTTCCCTGTGGGCTTCTGAATTCAACAGCAATGAAAGTATTGAGATCTTTGAAGGAGTCTGCATAAGCTGATCCACAATCCTGTATTCACTTCTTTTGATAAGCTTCAAAATTTCGTCAAAGTCAGGATTGACATTGGTTCCACTGGATTGACCAACATCAATGCTTGTATTACTGATAGGAATTTCCACAGGATTCCCCACTGGTGTATTAACAGGATTTTGCCTGGTAGACGGAGCAACAGGCTACTTTGGAGGTAGTGGAGTATACACACGTCCACTTCTTGTTACTCGACTTACATCAGCGATATTCACGACAGATGAAAGAGTAGGTAAAGGAACTTCTTGTCCATCCTTTATCATCGTTGCATTATAGTTGTAGGGAACTGCCTTGTCAGAGTCATAAGGAACAGGTCCAGGTAGACAAATGATCAAAGGAGCAATAGGAACCTTTGGCTTGTTGTAAGTAACTTCCATGCGCTCAGGCATGTTGAAATGAGGAACGATGACGTTAACTTTAGGCATTTCCGAGTTGATATCTGAGACTAAAAGCTCATGCGGATAACATCCTATCATGTTAACTTCATCTTCATTCCTATTTCTGTAGATCTGAATAGTACCATTATCCAACAGAACTTGGAGATCTCTTCTCACAATCGAACATCCGTGAGGATCTACACAACATATGCTACAGGAACTGTATTGATGCTGGCGAAAACTCGGCCCTCGACAGAGAGTGGCGTGCATTTGTACCAAATCGGCTCTTGAGAAATTGATATTATAGACTCGGTATGGACCAGGACATCCATACACCATGTTTACAACATGCCCTCCATGATTGGGCAGCGGATTTGCTTGCACATTAGGATTCAAATTTCTGAAAGAGAGGAGATTAGATCTAACCAACCTCTGAACTTCATATTTCAAGGCTATGCAATGCTCAAGATCATGGCCAGGTGCTCCTTGATGATAAGGGCATGAGACCTCAGCTTTGTACCACCATGGGAGTTTCTCAGGTACTGGTGGTGGTGCTTTAGTTTGAACAAGACCTCTTTCAATCAAAGCAGGGTACAATTCTGTGTAGGTCATTGGAATTGGATCAAACTGTGGAGCTCTTTGTACACGATTCTGATTATTGTTAAACTGTTGAGCCTGTGGTCGAGGCTGTTGTTGTTGAAACTGCGGAGTAAACCCCGGATTCGGTGCGGTATTAACGGCTGGTGCGATAGCAGCTACTTGTCGTTGACGATTGACATTTCCTCTTGGCCTCCCTTGGGATACCATGTCAACACTTTGTTCCTTCTTCTTTTGGAAACCACTTCCGAACTTTTTGGTTCCGCTTGAAGATCCATCTTTTTTAGTTAGGCGTCCGGTTCGGACTCCTTCTTCTAAACGCATACCCATGTTTACCATTTCGGTGAAATCACTTGGAGCACTAGCAATCATGCGTTCATAATAAAACGGACTGAGAGTATTCAAGAAGATCTTTGTCATCTCTTTCTCTTTTAACGGTGGATTAATCTGAGCAGCAGTTTCTCTCCATCGTTGGGCATACTCTTTGAAAGCTTCATGGTCTTTATGAGCCATGGATCGAAGCTAATCTCTGTCCGGAGCCATATCCGAGTTATACTTGTATTGTCGGACAAAGGCCTCACCTAGGTCATTGAATGTTCGAATATTAGTGCTATCCAAGCCTGTGTACCACTTCAGTGCGGCACCAGTTAAACTGTCTTGAAAGTAATGGATGAGCAACTGATGATTATCTGCATAAGTAGACATCTTCCTAGCATACATCACGAGATGACTTTGTGGACAAGAACTACCTTTGTACTTCTCAAAGTCTGGGACCTTGAATTTGGCAGGTATTTGTACACTGGGAACCAAACATAGTTCCTGGGCATTCTTTCCAAACAAATCTTTTCCACGGATAGCTTTAACTTCCAGCTGCATCTTGTTAAACTGCTCTTGGAGATCTCCCACAAGATTACGCTGATTTGTGCTATCACCTTGATCATGATAAATCTCATTGCCATCATAAGAAACAGTGTGAACCGTAGGGGTCGGAACTGTCATAGTGGGTTGAGAAAGTGCCAGAGTGATTTGGGAAAAAGTTACCCCTGAATGCGGAATAAACGCCGAACCTTGCGTTGCAGGCGCTTCAGTCGTGGTTGTTTGAACCCTAGAGAAATTATGGCGAAAACCTGCACCAAAGCTGAAAGGCGTGCCCCAACCTTCTGGCATGGAGAAAGATGGAATGCTGAATGCAACTGTAGAAACTGGAGTAGTGACTTCAGATGTCACTGTTGCTTGACTGTTTGGTGGCGGCGGCTGATTCTGTGCGGCCATTAGGGAGTCTGTAACACCCTTCTAAACCCCGCGGAAATTAATAAAATAATTCAGAGTAAAACATGAAAACAAGGGTGCCACAATTCAATTTAAAACAAATTATCATAAATCAATTGTCATGCTTCACTTAGGGGAAAATCATCCATTTAACAAAATCATGTTTCTATACAGCGGAACATTAATCAACAGATAAGCATAACATCACCTATGCAATATCTCACAAAATTACTCCAATAACAACAAAATAGAGTATCATCATAAACCCTAAACTAACGTTCCCCCAGTGTTACAATATCAGAGCATGACACCGACGCTATACCAAACGAACTGACTCATGAGCTAATCCTCACCGAGCCAAAAGCCGCTACTCGCCAATCTGAAATCATCAAAGTAAGGGTGAGTCTCATTCACAATTAACAAATGTTATCGAATCATAAACAATAACACATCATAGTCACATTATTCATCCAATTTCATTATATTCAGATTGTCAGGAAGTACTCATCAACACACAACAACAAATAGAATACATTACCAAGAGGCAACACCATAATTCATCCAAACAAATCATAACCATTACACAATCATCACATATTATAACATTGGACAATCTTCCATTCATGTTATAATAACACAAGTAACCTAATGCAAATGCAACTATATGCATGTGGTACCAAAATCTGGGATAACCCAACTCACCGATCCACCATCGTCAAGGATACGGCAACACCCACTCACTAATTCCACACAATGGGAATTAGCTACCACTGATCCACCATCGTCAAGGATCAGCCACCAAATGATTATGAATGCATGCATCAACCATAACATGCTCATCACCCACACACATCGATCAATGTCATAATCATCAATAAAGCACATATTTCATACCAACAATATATGTATAATAAACACCAGTTATAACCACAACATCATACAGGTAAGACATTCATTAGTGTACCTATAAGCATATCCCACCACAACAAATAAGATCGATTGTTTTTAAAATGATTCAAACCACAGTTCAAAACACCATTTGATTGTATAAATTATTTGATTAGCTTCACTGTGCTCGAAACGGCACCAAAATCCGGTTTACGGTTTAAAAGTTACACCTCTTTAAAACTTTTCAAAATGGACAGTCGCAACAACTAACAGCACGCGGCGCCACACACGGTTCGCGGCGCGTAACGAATAGAAAACACGCCTTCGCGGCGCAAACACAGGTTCGCGGCGCGGAACGAGAAAAGTTACGCCTTCGCGGCGCGCACCCACCTTCGCGGCGCGAACTGACAAAAATCAGGGATCTCAATCGCAATTGACAGCATACGAACATGAATCCCAAATCCTTCAACCTCGACCAAATCGATTCAAGTTGATCAAACGCCACAAAACAGCCACACAACATATATCATACACACATATAACATATATTATGCATCATCAAACATCATACAACACCAAATTCATGGAATTCATCAAAATAGACAATTATCAACAGACATCCCCAAAATCCCAACTCTATCATACGACTCAATTGACATGAAATAATATATCTATATCAGTCCTATTATCCATAACCCGATAATAGATGTTAATCGGAAGAGTCCCCCCTTACCTTAGCCAAGAATCTGGACTTTTCCCATTCTTCTTCATCAAACCCGTAAGCCCTTTTTCCTCAAATTCAGCAAGAATCTCCCATCTTCAAACTCGCTTATATCCCTCATCGAGAACCTCCCTGACACGAATTAATATATCAAATCGAAGGAAATTTCGTGTAGAATCCGAATCTTCAAGAATTACCTGATTTGGAGTTACGAGCCGAGAGTTATGACCCATTTTGTGAAGGCTGCACCATGAATACGAAAATGGCTTTTGTATATGAGTTCTCTCCTTCTTCCTCTTAGGTTTTCCTCTTTTCTTTTCCAATTTTCTTCTTTTTCTTATTTTATCAAAACATAACATAATTTAGTAATGGGCTTCTTCACACTAACACCCCCACATTACTAACTCCACCAATGGCCCAACACTACATTTTATTATTTCTTCCCCCATAATTCCAATAAAATGCTAATTCAAATTAATTAATTTAAAACTTAATTAAATTAATTAAATAATAAATTTTGGGATGTTACAACTCTCCCCCACTAAAAGAGTTTTCGTCCTCGAAAACATACCTCAAGTAATCAGCTCGTATAAGAGTCCTCCACCTGACTCTCCAGCTCCCTATCAACATTACTATCGATCAATCCTCAAAATCCATCTGACATAACCAACAGAAAACATGTTTCATACATTCAAATCCCAGTTCTTGCGTCGCATTTGACTATCCAAAAGTATACCACTCGCTTTATCTCCAAAAAGGTTAACAACAACAGAACATTGAGGTACAATCTATACAATACGCTCAACAAACGAGTAATACAATTACACAATTTATAGTATGATCACACTTGATCAACAATACAGTAATGCATTCCATCTACCAAACATACCAACCTTAGACATACCCCTCCATCTGAGCGATAAAATGATACTTACACTTTCCACCAACCGCTTCCTTCAAGAAAACTCAATACTCATATTCCTATACCATTGAATTCCAATTATCTGACTCCTCTTAAATCACACCAGTAATTATCCAACACGTTACATTCCACTTTTTCCGCACTACTCTGACTACTCATCACAATCATCTATACCAAATAGATTTCTGAGTTTTACCCGATTCCGACTCTCTTTACTCATTTGTCCAAGAATCATTCTTCATCATCCATGGTACCAATTCACCACTCAGTAATACTTACTCGCACTCAAAAACAAATTCCTGATTTACTTCATCTATTAAAACATTCTCACCACCGGAACGAGTACGCACAAGTAGTTATAATCACACTCATCAGCCTCGATATACCACTGCTTACATAATAGCTCAACCTGAATCCCACTCTTCTTTAAGAATTAAATCAACCTCGTCCTTCTTAGAGTATAATTCCTTATTATATCTGGAATCTACAACACCACCTCAATAACAGCGCAAAATTATTACAACATCATATAGCATCAACTCTTCGTTTTAATTTCGCCGAATACATACTCCACCTCTTCATAAATTCACACAACATAGTGAGTGATTATTCCCACGGCTTCGCATTCATTACATCTTATACCATTAAGGTAACAAAACAAGTTCATCTCATTTATAAGATTCCGTCTACTATCAACAAGAGATTAAGGGTGATCAAGTCCTCAATTTGTCAATAGATAGTCGTCATCCATATTTAAGCATAAACTGTCGTTACTACATAACAGTGTCCTTTCCGAGTTTGCATCCAAACTCATTAACATCGTCGTAGTTCAATAATCCACTACGGTGTCCTTCTTCTAGAATATTCTTCCGAAGCTCAAAACATCAGTTACAAAAATCCAATCACTCAACCTCATTATACTATTCCCGTCGATTCTGAATTCACCGCCTTTACCTTGGTAATTCAAAGTCAACCTATCGATCAACTCAACATCATCTTTCTAATCTTCTCTAATCTCGTTAAGAATACCACTAGTCATCTTCTAGCATACTCAATCTAACACTATTAGGATCACCTTCACATACCAACTCAAGTCTCTAAATTGTCCAATTAAATCCAACTCATTCATCCTTAGCACCGACATTTTAAAGACTTCTTACGCAACACAATAGCACAACATTCATAACTTGTGGTTTTAATCCAAATTCTATTACATCCTTCACGTCCAAATATCATCCCACTCGGAATCTCAACAAAGTCTTCCTCACGTCAACAAATGTTAGAAATTCCCTACAATTCTTCTTTTATACTTATCGTTACTTTGCCATCACAAATACGATTCCCAGAGTCCTAAAGTTTATCCCATCTTTACTACTAATTCACTTCTCCCTAAAATCCATCGGCCCTCAAACCATCTTTATTACCGAACAACTCATCAACTTATTCATCAACATCACGTTCCACTCAATTTTTGTTTCAAACAATCACGGTAGTAGGCATTCCTATCCAACCAGTTTCACGCTTCCTTAACCGACTCCACAATATCTCCTTATAGGATCAATCTACTGTATTTATAACTCTCCCATAAGTTAGAACATAATTTCACCTCTTCGTAGGCTCAAACGGTACATTAATCCGACACTCGGAACCCAAGATATGAATTTTCCAATCATTGCCCGAAAATGCAACACTGACATCATGCAGCGACACTCTATACAATATATCCAAAACTCCTCAATTGGTAAATTCAATTCTTAAAATTACTTCTCAAAAAACCTTCCAAGTATTCCTTCGATCCATTCAACACTGACACTGACACTGACATCCCGTGCAGTACCAATAAACAAGTCTAGTTATAAGAACAAGAGTAACCGTAACTCTACCTCTTTCCAACGTCATCCTGTCACAATTAAATATTTTACAGCTGCTGCAACTATTTTTATAACAAAGTTCATCTCGTTAGCTTTCCGACGCTTCAAACGGAACTCAATTCGGATGTCCAGAACTTCAGTTATGAATTTTCGAAGTTCCGCAGCTATTCAGCAATTTTCCTGCGTTTTGCTTACGAAAATCTCTCTCCAAAACTCATTCTCTTCAACTCTATCACATTCCAAACAGCCCCTTATCATGTCTCTTTACTTCCAAACATCATTATAACTTGAGCAACACTTCCCATCGCCGAAGCGCAATTTCTGGAACATTACTACATCAATCCTCTTCGCAAACTTGCAGCTGAACCTCTTCTGAGTCGTAAGGCTACTCAACTGACAGCTTCGCAGCACACCAGCAGAGCTGATACATTGCAACTTTCTAATTTTCCTCTCCTACAAATAATCATCAATTGCATATAATCATCCTCCTTCAAGATGCTCCAACTTAATTACCAGCCAAGTCTTAATTCCAAGTCACCTTCGATTCGGAAAACAACAACTCCAACAATGCTTGCATTGTTGCCAACAACAGCCGACTGAATCAATCATCTTACAACTGAAACATAACTGAGAAGTGAAACTTCTCCCCCACTTGTTTCAAACCAACTTCCACAACAAACAACAAAGTACCGACAGTGATTCACTCACATGTCGCGTACCAAGGGATAATATGCCGACAGTATTCAACCGTCGTGCAACTCAACTGACTCGACAATTGGCCGGACGGACCGACCTGCTCTGATACCACTATTGTAACACCCTTCTAAACCCCGCGGAAATTAATAAAATAATTCAGAGTAAAACATGAAAACAAGGGTGCCACAATTCAATTTAAAACAAATTATCATAAATCAATTGTCATGCTTCACTTAGGGGAAAATCATCCATTTAACAAAATCATGTTTCTATACAGCGGAACATTAATCAACAGATAAGCATAACATCACCTATGCAATATCTCACAAAATTACTCCAATAACAACAAAATAGAGTATCATCATAAACCCTAAACTAACGTTCCCCCAGTGTTACAATATCAGAGCATGACACCGACGCTATACCAAACGAACTGACTCATGAGCTAATCCTCACCGAGCCAAAAGCCGCTACTCGCCAATCTGAAATCATCAAAGTAAGGGTGAGTCTCATTCACAATTAACAAATGTTATCGAATCATAAACAATAACACATCATAGTCACATTATTCATCCAATTTCATTATATTCAGATTGTCAGGAAGTACTCATCAACACACAACAACAAATAGAATACATTACCAAGAGGCAACACCATAATTCATCCAAACAAATCATAACCATTACACAATCATCACATATTATAACATTGGACAATCTTCCATTCATGTTATAATAACACAAGTAACCTAATGCAAATGCAACTATATGCATGTGGTACCAAAATCTGGGATAACCCAACTCACCGATCCACCATCGTCAAGGATACGGCAACACCCACTCACTAATTCCACACAATGGGAATTAGCTACCACTGATCCACCATCGTCAAGGATCAGCCACCAAATGATTATGAATGCATGCATCAACCATAACATGCTCATCACCCACACACATCGATCAATGTCATAATCATCAATAAAGCACATATTTCATACCAACAATATATGTATAATAAACACCAGTTATAACCACAACATCATACAGGTAAGACATTCATTAGTGTACCTATAAGCATATCCCACCACAACAAATAAGATCGATTGTTTTTAAAATGATTCAAACCACAGTTCAAAACACCATTTGATTGTATAAATTATTTGATTAGCTTCACTGTGCTCGAAACGGCACCAAAATCCGGTTTACGGTTTAAAAGTTACACCTCTTTAAAACTTTTCAAAATGGACAGTCGCAACAACTAACAGCACGCGGCGCCACACACGGTTCGCGGCGCGTAACGAATAGAAAACACGCCTTCGCGGCGCAAACACAGGTTCGCGGCGCGGAACGAGAAAAGTTACGCCTTCGCGGCGCGCACCCACCTTCGCGGCGCGAACTGACAAAAATCAGGGATCTCAATCGCAATTGACAGCATACGAACATGAATCCCAAATCCTTCAACCTCGACCAAATCGATTCAAGTTGATCAAACGCCACAAAACAGCCACACAACATATATCATACACACATATAACATATATTATGCATCATCAAACATCATACAACACCAAATTCATGGAATTCATCAAAATAGACAATTATCAACAGACATCCCCAAAATCCCAACTCTATCATACGACTCAATTGACATGAAATAATATATCTATATCAGTCCTATTATCCATAACCCGATAATAGATGTTAATCGGAAGAGTCCCCCCTTACCTTAGCCAAGAATCTGGACTTTTCCCATTCTTCTTCATCAAACCCGTAAGCCCTTTTTCCTCAAATTCAGCAAGAATCTCCCATCTTCAAACTCGCTTATATCCCTCATCGAGAACCTCCCTGACACGAATTAATATATCAAATCGAAGGAAATTTCGTGTAGAATCCGAATCTTCAAGAATTACCTGATTTGGAGTTACGAGCCGAGAGTTATGACCCATTTTGTGAAGGCTGCACCATGAATACGAAAATGGCTTTTGTATATGAGTTCTCTCCTTCTTCCTCTTAGGTTTTCCTCTTTTCTTTTCCAATTTTCTTCTTTTTCTTATTTTATCAAAACATAACATAATTTAGTAATGGGCTTCTTCACACTAACACCCCCACATTACTAACTCCACCAATGGCCCAACACTACATTTTATTATTTCTTCCCCCATAATTCCAATAAAATGCTAATTCAAATTAATTAATTTAAAACTTAATTAAATTAATTAAATAATAAATTTTGGGATGTTACAGAGTCAACCAGAGTAGTGAGACTTTCCAACTTTTCCTGAAGGGTGGTCACTGTACCACGAAGCTTAATATTCTCTTGTTCAGAGTGTTCCATTACTCTTCTTCTGCTTGAACGAGTATTGTATCTGTGATCTGATTGCGAGCGCGGTCGAGAAACTTTGAGACGCGACAGCTTGACGATCTATTGGAGAAAGATCCAAAAGATGAGACTCTATACAACGGACTCGATATGCAGAATGATGTATGCAAAAAGAAATTTATGATTTTTCCAAATATTTTAAAGATTATTTCCTTGCAAACATTTGAACACAAACTATTCTTTTATTGAATAAATGGGAAATGTTACAACATTGGAGCGTAGCTCCTTACAAAAGCAAATGATAAATAAAAAGCTAAACAATCCTAAGCATCTTCATCAGACGAAGAACCAAATGCATTGTGCAGCTTGAGCTTCATGATTTCTTTCCCATAGTAAGCTTTCAATTCGGCCTTTTCGGTCCTCAGTTTGTCAACAACATTCTTCCAATCATCAGGAGTCGGAGCGTTGCTTGTTGAACCTTCAAGATTTTTCTTGCTTTCTTTGATGTACCTCTTGATTGCAGCGTCTTTCTGACGAATCTTCTCATCTTTGCTCATGAGCCATCCATCTTGATAATAGAGAGTTTCTTCGTGATCTTTCACTCGTTTCTTCAACTTTCTATTTTCCACATCAGTTCTACGAAACTTTTCTTCCCAAGCGTCTTTTTCTATCCTCATCTTAGCCAAAGTGTCTTGGTATTCCTCCATAGTGGGAATGTTGGGTCGTTGAGACACTGCAGGAAACATGGGTTTTTCATAAGCATAAGGCATTTGAAACTCCTTTGCTCTTTTCTTTACCCAGCAGGTGTAGGCGTCCATGGCAATGCAATTTCTTTCCTCACCTTTTTCTTTCCATCGGACGTCGTACCAAGCTCTCACTATTCTTGCTTTCAACCTTTGAGGATTATCCCCTTCTCGGTAGAAGTAACCTTCCACTGTAGGACCAATGGGTTTAATTGAATTTGCATACCCGAGTTGTCGTCGGGCTAGGACCGGATTGTAGTTAATTCCTCCTTGTGTACCAATGAGGGGTACGTTGGCGAACTCTCCACAACTATCAATGGTTTCTGTACCACAGCGAGCCAAGGTATACCAATGAATATCATTATTAGTAAGAGACATAAGTCTTCGAGGCCAACGCAAACTTTCTCGGTTTTCCGTGAAAATAGGAGACTCAGGTAAGTGTGAAACAATCCATTTGAACAACAATGGTGCACAACATACAATGATTCCACCGCCTTGGCGATTCCTATGATGGACAGAGAAATACATGTCACCAAGTAAAGTCGGAACAGGTTTTCCAATCAGAAAGATCTTTATGGCATTGATATCAACAAAGTTGTCGACATTGGGAAACAGAACCAACCCATAGATGAGCAAGGCTAGTATAGCTTCAAAAGCTATCATGCTACCAGTTTCGATGAAATCAAAGGCTTTCTTTATTAGGAAGTGTGAAGTTAAATCCGGGAGGTTTCCTTTGGTAGTCCAATTACTCTCTACTTCAGACTTTTTCAAGTGGACGCTCGCTGCAATGACGTGTGACTTAGGAATGGCTTCCAAACCATTGAAGGGTATTTTGTCAGACACAGGAATACCCAAAAGATTGGCATATTCTTCCAAGGTCGGTACCAACTGGTAGTCTGGAAAGGTAAAACAACGGTAGACGGGATCATAGAACTGAACCAGAGTTTTGAGAAGTCCTTCATCAACATGAGTGTTCAAAATAGGCAAAAGCTTTCCATAACTTTTCCTAAAATTACAAGGATCTTGTACAGAAGATGCTAACTCTCTTAGTTTTTCCACATCAGGCGCTTTAAAACCGTACTTTTTGGTATACCTTTTTTCCATAACTTAATCCTATAATGTTTGCAAAGAAAATTCTCTAAATTTTTTGGAAAAATCATGTTTTTTATGGAAAAAGATGGGTTTTTTAATGAATGTATGAATGCATGGATGCCACATATTCAAACATGGTAAAGCAAACATGGTAGCGCAAACATGGTAACACAAACATGATAACACAAGCATGGTAACGCATAGGTTCAAAGGTCCAGCGTCACGAGCATGAGGTCAGAGAACCAAAAATGGGATAGTTCTAGTTAATCACATGCACAACATGTTCTACTGATACGTCAGAGTCTACATTTTTCTTTCGGATATTACCGGCTTTCCACAATTAAGCTCATGAGCCAGTAATATTCTCAAGAAAAACTCGTCTGAGTGTGGTTCTCCGCATGACAACTAATCCAAGTCTTCACCTGAATAGTTTCTGCACCACAACCTAATAAGGCCAGGATGGGTTGGGGTTCTACGGCCAACTCAGCTTCTACAGTTCAATGAAAGTAATAATGTCTTCGCTACGAAACATGCTAAACATATATTACCAACAAGGAACCTCCACTGAGCGGAAGGATTCTCACGTACGCCTGTACATGACTATACCCTCCACCTAATTCTTATGTGTACTTAATCCGGGCTAGGATTTGTCCAAAATGTATCACTTGTAACAGAACCACGCAAGTAACAGAACCACAACCACACATATAACAAAAAATGAAATGAAAAATAAAGCAAATAGAATTAACCCTTCCTTTGGAAACAATAAAAAGATGGTCCCCAGTGAAGTCGCCATTTTTCTGTCGCGGGCGAAAAATCGTTGTCTTTTTTCGGGATGAGACACCTGATGCCTTCATTGGGCTCGAGTGCTCAAAAAATGATTTTTCTTTTGTTCTGACCAAACTTTTTATTATTTCCAAAGTAGGAAAAGGAAAAAAGCTGCAATAACCTAAAAGTGGGGGAGAGATCTTTGGGTAAGAGGGTTGGTTATACGAAGGGAAGGTATTAGCACCCAACGTATCTATAGTACTCTATAGGTTTCTTTGTTTTGTTTTTCATTCCATGTTATTGAGAGGTTCTTGTGAAATAGATGGGACCTAAGGTGTTTGTTTGATTATGCTCGCAAAGATCATCGCGATCCTCTGCATACATATCCCCTATATGGAATCAGAGCATCTGTAGCTCGGGGTCTACGGGTGCTAAGGTTTGAGTGGTTTGAGGGAGAAGTTTTGCTCGCCAAGGATACGACCTTGTGCCTACGTATTCTCAAAGGGATGTTGAGAAAGTCAGAGCAATCGTAGTTCCCACTTATGCTAGTGGAAGCAAAGGATAAGAGACAAATGTCATCTAAATGTTCGATGTATCTAATCTATATCATCACATACATCTGTTTGTTTTTTGTTTGAAAATCTTTTCATTATAAGCCCTGGGTCATGCCACTTATGGTGCTTAGAATGATAAAGATGCTTTTTAGCCAGCCTTGTGGCAAAAACTTTCAATGAAGTCAGCCTTGTGACAAAAAGTTTTGATTAATCAGCCAGCCTTGTGGCAAAAGTTTCAATGAAGTCAGCCTTGTGACAAAAACTTTGATTAATCAGCCAGTATGGTGGCAAAAAGGTTTGATTGATTAGCCAGCCTTGTGGCAAAAAAAGTTAAGTTGATTGATTGTTTGTGATGATATAGAAGAGATACTCCTATCATAGAGATGATAAATGTCTAATCTCCTAGGGTATTTGATTTGGATATTGGGGATGCTTATAAGAAGCCCGTCGGTCCTTGTACGAAGCCCAAGAGGAGGCTATCCGAGGGTCCTTGCATTGTAAGCCCAAGAGGAGGCTATGGGAGGGACAATCCAGGGTCCTTGCATTGTAAGCCCAAGAGGAGGCTATGGGAGGGTCACTCGTTTGTACAAAGCCCAAGGGGAGGCATGGTATAGTTGGTTTGAGCTCTTAGAGCGATTTCACCGGGAAACCATACTCTATGTCCTAACCTAAACTAGGGAGATTCTTTGCACGAAGCCCAATAGGAGGCTATGGGGAACCTAGTGTTGTACTAAGTTGAACAAGCATATATAACACAATCACAAATATGGACAAGTACGAACAAATATGAACAAACATGAACAAGTGTGAACAATTATATATATATATGACAAGGTGTGTGTATATAATGGAGTTTGTAACACCCTTCTAATACCCCGCATAAATAATAAATAATAATCAGAGTAAACATGAAAAAGGGCATTACAACTTCCAAAAAATTAGACAATAATGCTCATGTCATGCCATAAAGGAGAACGTCAACCAAATTTATTCAGATTCATCATGTTACACAGCGGAATTATCTATAACATCTGAATAACAAACAGCCAAGTCACAGACTTAAAACGTTAACATAAAATTCATCCAAAATAAAAAGTTTAACAAGTAACTCTAAACGACGCCCCCAGTGTTACACGACCAGAGCATGACACGGACCCAACTGACTCTAACGAACTACTTGACGAGCTAATCCTCACCAAGTACGAGAGCTACTCCTTAATCTGAAAAATAACAACAGTAAGGGTGAGTCTCATTCACATTTAACTAATGTTATAAGATATAGATAATAAAATATCATTTCACATGCCATTCACCCAATTACAGTTATGATCAGATTCAAACCATACCATCAGCAACCAAACAATCAAATTAACACATATTATAACATTGGACAATCTTCCATTCATGTTATAATAGCAAAACAGCCTAATGCAATGCAACTACATGCATGTGGTACCAAAATCTGGGATAACCCAACTCACCGATCCACCATCATCAAGGATACGGTAACACCCACTCACTAATTCCACACAATGGGAATTAGCTACCACTGATCCACCATCGTCAAGGACCAGTCACAAAATGATTATGAATGCATGCATCAACCATAACATGCTCATCACCCACATACATCGATCAATGTCATAATCATCAATAAAACACATATTTCATACCAACAATACATGTATAATAAAACACCAGTTATAACCACATCATCATACAGGTAAGACACTCGTTAGTGTACCTATAAGCATATCCCACCACAACAAATAAGATCGAGTGTTTTAAAAATAATTCAAGCCACAACTCAAAACACCATTTGAGTATATAAATTATTTGATTAGCCTCACTGTACTCGAAACGGCACCAAAATCCGGCTTACGGTTTAAAAGTTACACATTTTTAAACTTTTCAAAACGGACAGTCGCAACAACTAACAGCACGCGGCGCCACACACGGTTCGCGGCGCGGAACGAATAGGAACAACGCCTTCGCGGCGCAAACAAGGTTTTGCGGCGCGGAACGAGAAGGAACTACGCCTTCGCGGCGCGACCATACTCTCGCGGCGCGTACTGAGCACAACGAAACTTCCTGGCCTTCTGCCACGCAGTTCGCGGCGCCAACTCCTGGACGCGGCGCGAACTGGCGAATTCCAGCGCTCCGAATAGCAGAAAACAGCCTGCGATTTCGTCCCTCTTTCACCGAATCACTACCAAACAAATCTCATTCCAACCAGATTTCGCATACAGTGAAATAACACATATTATAACACATTTATAATACATTCAACCATCCAATTATCACCAATACATGATCAACACAATTCATTATAAATCACTTCTCCCAAAACCTAGCATTTCTACAACCTAAGCATAACCCAATTGATCCGAATAACATGATCAAATTCTATCCTACCACCTATAATCCCATAATAGAAGATAAACGGAAGAGTCCCCCCTTACCTGAAGGGTTCTTCTTCGCTCTTCCTCGGTCGCACTTCTCCGTTCCTCTTCTCTTTTCACGTTCAGACTTCTTTTCCCAATACTGTAACCTTCTCTATTCTACCACTCCTTCTATTTTATTAAGAATAAAATAAAATTATTTTAATTAGTAATAGGGCCTACCAATGCACCCCCTCCCTTACTAACCACAACTCAAGCCCAATTGCTTAATTCCTCATAATTCAATTAATTTAATTAAATTAAATTATGAAAATAAATGGAGTGTTACAACTCTCCCCCACTAAATAGTTTTCGTCCTCGAAAACATACCTTAGGCAAATAACTCTGGATAGGAATCCTTCATCTGACTCTCCAATTCCCAAGTCACATTCCCACCTGCTGGTCCTCCCCAAGCTACTTTGACCAGTGCTATCTCCTTGCCACGCAATTGTTTCAGCCTTCGGTCTTCAATCCTCATAGGCAAAGTTTCAACTGTCAGATTGTCCTTTACCTGTACATCATCGACTTGGATCACATGAGATGGATCAGCAATGTATTTCCTCAACTGTGATACGTGGAATACATCATGCAGATTCGCAAGCGTCGGTGGCAACGCAATACGATACGCCACTTCTCCCACCCTCTCCGTAATTTGGAACGGACCAATGAATCGCGGAGTCAACTTCCTTGATTTCAGTGCTCTACCAACACCAGTTGTGGGGGTCACCCTCAAGAACACATGATCCCCTGCTTGAAATTCAAGTATCCTCCTTCTTTTATCATGATAACTCTTCTGACGACTCTGAGAAGTCTTCATCTTCTCCTGAATCATCTTGATCCTTTCTGTTGTCTCCTGAACAATTTCCGGTCCAATCACGGCACTTTCGCCAGATTCATACCAACATAAAGGCGTTCTACACCTCCGACCATACAAAGCTTCAAACGGAGCCATACCAATACTCGAGTGAAAACTATTATTGTAAGTAAATTCGATCAAGGGTAGATAACTATCCCAAGCACCGCCTCTTTCCAACACACAAGCACGCAACAAATCTTCTAGTGATTGAATAGTTCTTTCCGTCTGTCCATCCGTCTGCGGATGATAAGCAGAACTCAATCTCAGCTTAGTACCCAAAGCCCTCTGCAAACCTTCCCAGAATCTGGATGTAAACCTTGGATCTCTATCCGACACGATACTCGAAGGAATACCATGTAAACTCACTATCTTGTCAATATACAATTGAGCCAGCTTCTCCATTGGGTAATCCATTCTCATTGGTATAAAGTGAGCAGACTTTGTCAACCTGTCTACAATAACCCAAATAGCTTCACAATTCTTCACCGTCCTCGGCAAACCTGAAACAAAATCCATAGATATACTATCCCACTTCCATTCTGGAATAAATAACGGTTGCATAGCTCCATACGGTTTCTGATGCTCAATCTTCGACTTCTGGCAAGTCAGACAAGCATAGACAAATTCAGCTATTTCCTTTTTCATTCCAGGCCACCAAAACAGCTTCTTTAAGTCATGATACATCTTGGTAGCACCAGGATGAATACTCAATCCGCTACGTTGTCCTTCTTCAAGAATACTCTTCCTCAATTCGGCAACATCAGGAACACAAACACGATTACCAAACCTCATTATGCCATTCTCGTCGATTCTGAATTCACCTCCTTTATCTTGATTAATCAGAGCCAACTTATCAACCAACTCTACATCAGTCTTCTGACCTTCTCGGATTTCCTCAAGAATACTACTAGTCAGCTTCAGCATACCCAATTTAACACTGGTAGGAGTGTCTTCACATACTAAACTCAAATCTCGGAATTGCTCAATTAAATCCAATTCTCTCACCATAAGCATAGACATATGCAAGGACTTCCTACTCAATGCATCGGCAACAACATTTGCTTTACCCGGATGATAATTTAGTTCAAAATCATAATCCTTGAGAAATTCTAACCATCTTCTTTGTCTCATATTCAACTCTTTTTGGTCAAAGAGGTACTTCAAACTCTTGTGATCACTAAATACTTCAAACCTTGAACCATATAGGTAATGCCTCCACAACTTCAACACAAATACCACTGCTGCCAACTCTAAGTCATGAGTCGGATAGTTTCTCTCATGCACCTTGAGTTGTCTCGACGCATAAGCGACTACCTGTTGATGCTGCATCAGTACACCTCCTAATCCTGACAACGAAGCATCACAATAAACAACAAAAGATTCCGCCGGATTCGGCAAAATCAAGATCGACGCACTAGTCAACCTCTTCTTCAACTCTTGGAATCCTCCTTCACATTTCGAATCCCAAACAAACGCTTGACCCTTCCTAGTCAACTTAGTTAACGGTAATGCTAACTTTGAAAAACCTTCAATGAACTTTCTATAGTAACCCGCCAGACCAAGGAAACTACGGATTTCGGAAACTGACCTCGGAGCTTCCCACTGAGACACTGCTTCTACTTTCGTTGGGTCAACGGCAATACCATCCTTAGAAATTACATGCCCAAGAAAGCTCACTTCGTTTAACCAGAACTCACACTTTGACAGTTTTGCATAAAGTTTCTTTTCCTTCAATAGTTCCAATACCACTCTAAGATGATCCGCATGCTCTTTTTCATTCTTAGAATATATTAAAATATCATCAATAAATACTACTACGAACTGATCCAGAAAAGGATGGAAGATCCTATTCATATACTCCATGAAAACCCCCGGCGCATTGGTTACTCCAAATGGCATCACTGTATATTCGTAATGACCATACCTCGTTCTAAATGCTGTTTTCTGAATATCGTCCGTCTTCACCCGAATCTGGTGATATCCCGACCTCAAGTCAATTTTGCTGAACACACATGCTCCAACTAGTTGATCCATCAAGTCATCAATCCTCGGCAAGGGATACCGATTCTTGATAGTAACCTTGTTGAGTTGTCTGTAATCCACACACAACCTCATTGAACCTTCTTTCTTCTTCACTAGTAACACCGGTGCACCCCACGGTGAGACACTAGGACGAATAAATTTCTTCTCAAGTAAATCTTCCAATTGATTCTTCAACTCATTCAATTCCGATGCCGACATACGATAAGGTGCCATCGACACAGGATTAGTTCCAGGAATTAGTTCAATAGCAAATTCCACTTCCCTCTCTGGCGGCAATTCTCTTACATCTTCTGGAAAGACTTCTGGAAATTCACATACTACCGGTAAGTCACTACTCACCGCTTTCTTTTTCACTTCCATGGACGCAATCAACATAAACACGGCAGCTCCGTCCTTCATTTCTTCATCCACTTGTCTAGCCGTCATCGCTAAATCCTCAACACCGACATCTTCAGGAAAAATAACCGTCTTCGTGAAACAATTGATATGAACCCGATTAAATTGCAACCAATTCATACCCAAGATAACATCAAGTTGTTCCAACGGAAGGCACACTAAGTCCATTCCGAATTCTCTACCAAAAATATCAATTGGACAGTTCAAACAAGCGAACGAAGTAGTCACTGAACCCGACGCAGGAGTGTCAATGACCATACTTCCATTAATCTCAGATATTTCCAAATTCAGTCGTTTAGCACAATCCAATGAAATAAACGAGTGAGTTGCCCCAGTATCTATTATTGCAATTAAAGGAGTGCCATGGATAAAACACGTACCTTTAATCAACCGATCATCTGGAGTAGTCTCTGAACCGGATAAGGCGAACACCTTACCACCAGCTTGATTCTTCCTCGGCTTAGGACACTTAGGACTGATATGACCTTCTTCCCCGCAGTTGAAACAAGTTACAGTGTTCCCTTTGCACTCAATAGCAATGTGACCTGCCTTTCCACATCTATAGCACTTCTTTTCCTCACTTTTGCATTCGTGAATGCGATGTCCAGGTTCTCCACACTTGAAGCACTTAATAGGGGCACTAGAGTCTCCCCCACTAGGCTTCTTCCAGCCTCCAGCTTTCTGGTTACCCTTTCCATAAGGCTTACCACGATCCATATGCTTTTTCCCTTTCCTGTCGACTAACTCGCGAGAGTGCGACGACTTCAGTTTAATATTGTCCTCTTCAAAGATTCGGCTGCAGTCAACCAAATCGACAAACCTGCGAATCCTCTGGTATCTGATACCCTGTTTAATCTCATTGCGGAGACCATTCTCAAACTTAACACACTTCGAGAATTCACTAGCCTCATCATTATTGTAGTGGACATAATACTTTGCTAGCTCCACAAACTTGGACGCATACTCTGGCACAGTCATGTTACCTTGTGTCAGCTCCAAAAATTCAATCTCTTTCCTGCCTCTAACATCCTCAGGAAAGTACCTCCGCAAGAATTCTCTCTTGAACACAGCCCAAGTGATTGCAACACCTGCAGCTTGCAGTTCGTCCCTACTAGCCATCCACCAATCATCAGCTTCTTCAGACAGCATGTGAGTCCCATATCTCACCTTCAGATTTTCGTCACAATCAATCACCCGGAAGATCCTTTCAATCTCTTTCAGCCACTTCTGGGCGCCTTCGGGATCGTGAGTGCCTTTGAACAACGGAGGGTTGTTCCTCTGAAAACTATTCAGCTGCCTGTCAGCACCAATTCCAGCTCCATTGGCATTCCCTCCCAGCACACCAGCAATCATGCCCAGAGCCTCAGCGATAGCATCATCGTTTCTTCCTCCTCTTCCAGCCATTGTTCTGCTAAATATCAAACAATATCTATTAGAACAAGAAGTATCGACAGTGTCAACCTTACACTAATCGCATACGAGGGATTAACCGACACTAAGACTCTGACTCAAACGACCGAAAATGCTCTGATACCACTATTGTAACACCCTTCTAATACCCCGCATAAATAATAAATAATAATCAGAGTAAACATGAAAAAGGGCATTACAACTTCCAAAAAATTAGACAATAATGCTCATGTCATGCCATAAAGGAGAACGTCAACCAAATTTATTCAGATTCATCATGTTACACAGCGGAATTATCTATAACTTCTGAATAACAAACAGCCAAGTCACAGACTTAAAACGTTAACATAAAATTCATCCAAAATAAAAAGTTTAACAAGTAACTCTAAACGACGCCCCCAGTGTTACACGACCAGAGCATGACACGGACCCAACTGACTCTAACGAACTACTTGACGAGCTAATCCTCACCAAGTACGAGAGCTACTCCTTAATCTGAAAAATAACAACAGTAAGGGTGAGTCTCATTCACATTTAACTAATGTTATAAGATATAGATAATAAAATATCATTTCACATGCCATTCACCCAATTACAGTTATGATCAGATTCAAACCATACCATCAGCAACCAAACAATCAAATTAACACATATTATAACATTGGACAATCTTCCATTCATGTTATAATAGCAAAACAGCCTAATGCAATGCAACTACATGCATGTGGTACCAAAATCTGGGATAACCCAACTCACCGATCCACCATCATCAAGGATACGGTAACACCCACTCACTAATTCCACACAATGGGAATTAGCTACCACTGATCCACCATCGTCAAGGACCAGTCACAAAATGATTATGAATGCATGCATCAACCATAACATGCTCATCACCCACATACATCGATCAATGTCATAATCATCAATAAAACACATATTTCATACCAACAATACATGTATAATAAAACACCAGTTATAACCACATCATCATACAGGTAAGACACTCGTTAGTGTACCTATAAGCATATCCCACCACAACAAATAAGATCGAGTGTTTTAAAAATAATTCAAGCCACAACTCAAAACACCATTTGAGTATATAAATTATTTGATTAGCCTCACTGTACTCGAAACGGCACCAAAATCCGGCTTACGGTTTAAAAGTTACACATTTTTAAACTTTTCAAAACGGACAGTCGCAACAACTAACAGCACGCGGCGCCACACACGGTTCGCGGCGCGGAACGAATAGGAATAACGCCTTCGCGGCGCAAACAAGGTTTCGCGGCGCGGAACGAGAAGGAACTACGCCTTCGCGGCGCGACCATACTCTCGCAGCGCGTACTGAGCACAACGAAACTTCCTGGCCTTCTGCCACGCAGTTCGCGGCGCCAACTCCTGGACGCGGCGCGAACTGGCGAATTCCAGCGCTCCGAATAGCAGAAAACAGCCTGCGATTTCGTCCCTCTTTCACCGAATCACTACCAAACAAATCTCATTCCAACCAGATTTCGCATATAGTGAAATAACACATATTATAACACATTTATAATACATTCAACCATCCAATTATCACCAATACATGATCAACACAATTCATTATAAATCACTTCTCCCAAAACCTAGCATTAAAACAACCTAAGGATAACCCAATTGATCCGAATAACATGATCAAATTCTATCCTACCACCTATAATCCCATAATAGAAGATAAACGGAAGAGTCCCCCCTTACCTGAAGGTTGCTTCTTCGCTCTTCCTCGGTCGCACTTCTCCGTTCCTCTTCTCTTTTCACGTTCAGACTTCTTTTCCCAATACTGTAACCTTCTCTATTCTACCACTCCTTCTATTTTATTAAGAATAAAATAAAATTATTTTAATTAGTAATAGGGCCTACCAATGCACCCCCTCCCTTACTAACCACAACTCAAGCCCAATTGCTTAATTCCTCATAATTCAATTAATTTAATTAAATTAAATTATGAAAATAAATGGAGTGTTACAGAGTTTATGAAGGAAATATACCTGTAAGCATGATCCATTTGTATACACGGGGGGCTCGGGACTCATACTCGGGGAGAGGCCCATTTGAGTTTATTCAAAGCTAAGTAAACAGGTATTTACAAAGGGGCTTGGGACTTATACCTACATGGAGGCCCATGTTTTATTTGCAAAACATGGTTGATTGTTTTATTTACAGACGCGTCGTTTGAAAAAAACCGTTTGAAAGTTGTTTTGAAAGAAGTTTTCTGTTTGAAGAAACTGAAACTGTACAAATGCAAAGGTATGTACATAAGGGCTTGGGACTTATACCTACATGGAGGCCCATGGTATATTGAAAAGTTTTGTTTCTTTGAAGTTTTGTTGTTTTGAAAATGACTTGAAAATTGTTTGAAAAGGTTTTATTTTGAAGAAGTTTTATTGTTTTGAAAATAACTGTACAAAAAGAAAAGAAATGGGACTTACACTCTCTAATATTCGAGAGGCCCCACTTCGTTTTGAAAATCAATTGATCAATCAAAAAGATTTAATCAATGGTTTCTTTTGAAAATCAAAAAGAAATGGTTTATCGTTTTGAAAAAGAATCGCGATCGCTCGTCTTAAAACGATTTGAATTTGACAAAAGTCAACTTAATTAAGTTAAAACAAGTTTTAATACTCAATTAAGACCTAAGTGATTAGGGTTTGATCACAAAAAGTATTTACAAGTGATTAGGTTAAAAATTAAAAATTAAAAACAATATTTAAAGTATTTAAAACACTTAAAAATATATCATTTTAAACCTAATTAAAATGCATTAAATAAGTCCTTTTTTTGTGATTTTTTTTATATTCATAAAATATGTATATTAAACAAAAAGTGTTCAAAAAATGAAATTAAAATGAGCTAATTTGATTGGTCAATTAATTAATTAAAGTTGTGTAAAAAATGGAAGAAAAATAGTGATAAAAAATATGTTTTGGCCCCTAGAGGTGTTGAACTCGTGACCTGAGGGTTACCACTCAAAAACAATACCGACTGGACCACGCGCATGGTCTGATTAACAAAGACAAGGATTTGGTTATATTTCAAACTCAATTTTTGAATTTCCTTCGCAAAAAATGGCGCCAAGAACACCATCCCCATTTGAATTTGAAAATCTCTGAAACTGAACCAAATTGATCAAGTGAAGGGTCTATCTCACTCGTTTTTTCACAAGGAACATGATGGTACCATTTAATTTCATTTATTTTTACCCTAAGATCATTGATTTTCTGATGAACACGAAGAACCCTAATTTCTGAGTTTCAATCTGAAATCGTGTATGTGCAAGATAAGTTGCAATTGATTGAGGGTTAATGATCCATACATATGCAGAAACATGATGGCAAACCAATTTTTCATTTATGATGCATGTATGTATGAGTTTGGAGTTCAAGAGAGCTTACCTTCTAAAACGGCCAAATGAGAATCGAATTCTGCAATAGAGGTGTTACAGAAGTTGTTTGATGATCTGGATAACTTCAATGGACCTTATGGAAGGTGTCTGGATGCTTAGAACAACCTGGATTCATCTGAGCATGACCATGGTACCCGATCTGCAATAGCTTCAAGAGTGAATCGAATTTGATGATGGAGGTGTTTCAGATTGCTGGTGAGTGTTTGGATCATTCATATGGAGTATATGGATGGTGTTGGGAGTGTTAGTTTGGACAGAATTGAGCCTGAATGAAAATTGGCATGATAAGTCTTATGTTATGCATATTTTGAGAAGTGAGGTAGTGATTTTGAGTTCTTGGTGTTTTTGGGGTGTATGGATGGATCAAACAACTTCCAAATGATGTTTATGAGTTGTGGGAAGCATCATTTTGCTCAGAACTTGCAAGGGATGGAACTTGCACTTTCTCCTCTTTGAAACTCATGAAACTTGCAATTCAAGAAAGAAGAGAGAAAACCTATAATTGTGAGGTTTTGGTGTGAATTGAAGAGTGGAAATGACCTCTATTTATAGGCCATGAGTTCTGAATGCAGAGCTTTGCAACTTGCTCAAGAATTGGTGATTTGGCATTTGGAGATAAAGTGGAATCTTTACATTTAATGCAAATGGTTAAAGTAACTAAACCATGGTTATTTTGGCCAAGCTTCTTATATCTTTCCATTCTGATCTCAAATCAGAAAATATCATTCAATCATTGCTTTGGTGTGTCATTGCTTGAATTATAGGCCATATAGTATTGAACTTAGTGAAAGTGGCTTGTAATTTCATGCATAATGACCTCTAATTGCAAAATTCAAAACCATGGCTACACTCCATATTTTTTCATGCTCTTGGACATTTTTGAAAGCTCATGTTACATACTTCAAAACCCTAGTTGAAAGTTTCTTCAAGACCCTTAAGGAAATGGGTGAAAAAGGTCCATGAACTTTGAAGAAAATGAAGTTTTAAGTGAAATTTTCCAAAGATGCCAACTTTGAAGCTCCATATCTCTTAAATGGTTGATCTTATGGAAAAAAATTATATGTGTCAAAGTTGTTTATTGGATCAAAATCTACAACTTTCATGTTGGAAGTTTTTTTCAGTTTGTAGGTGAAATTTTGAGAAATTCCCTTCCAAAGTTTTGGAAAAACCATTGAAAAATACTTAGAAAATTTTTCTAAGTATAAAAGTCAAACTTTGACTTTTTGATTCTTGATTGATTTTCTTGATTTTTCTTGATCAAAAGACTTCATATATCATATATTGATGATTCAAAACTTCAAAAGTCATGGTTGACCAAAATTCCCCAAAAGTCAAAGGTGATCTTGTACAGTTGACTTTTTCAGACGAATCGCGTTTCTGGAGATTTCAAATGAACCAGGCTATCCTCATCAAATGAATGGTATGAATGGATCATATTGAGGCATTAGAGGATATTGAGCCATGATTTGAGTTGTGGCACCATGTCCTGATTAAAAAGGCAGTTGTTTAGTGAATTAGGTCAAAAACCCTAATTGTCGACCTGATGAAATTGATGACTGTGGATCTTGAATTGAGATGTAATTTCCATTGGATGTTGTCATAGGGATTATTTGAAGATGATTGAGACCTTTGATTGACTTCCTGGGGATTTTTAGGGTTTCCCAAATGTGATCCCTGATTTCAGTCCCTGATAGTTCAAAACCCTAATCTGATGATTTAAAATTTCACTGTTGATCAATCCTTGTGTAGGAGATGTCTTGAGCCAATGGATTAGGTCAAAATAATGCACTTGGGATCCTGAGTAAAAGTCGGGAGTATGCTATCTTTAGTCAAAACCCTAGTTTGGTCGATTCAAAGCTGTTGAGCTTGTTGAAGTGAATCTTTGAGGACCAAATGTTGATTGTTGATGAAGATAGTTCTTTTGAGATGAAGGGGGAACAAAACCCTTAATTGGTTGTTACTTGTACTAATGAGTGATTTCTTGATCAAATCCTGCTGGGCACAAGTAACAAACACAAGCTATGCAATTTGTTAGAGATGCAAATGATGCATATGCAAATGATATGAGGTGGTATCTTAGGTCAAAAATTGGGGTATGACAAACACCTAGGATCTTTTCCCCATAGAGTCATCCATACTCAGTTTATTTTAGAGTCAGCCACAACCTTGGGCTTTGTACAAGGCAGACAATAATGTTTTTTTCCTAGCTAGAGTCAGCCTCAATTCTGGGCTTTGTACAGAACACCAAATAAAAATCCATCAAAATAAACACTCTCCAAATAGAGTCAGCCTCAATTCTGGGCTTTGTACAGAACACAAAAATACCCTGTAATTAATCCTCAATGGAGTCATCTCCCAGAGTCAATAATAATTAATAAATCAATCAAAAAGCCTCAAGCTTGGGCCTCATACAAGCCAGCTAAAGTCAAATCTTTTATACAGTAGATAGACATAGCTTATCTCTATAGAGAGATATTTTTACTACTCTACCACATTCAAACAAACAAACATTACATTTTAATCAAGTCTCCCATTTAGGATTTTGAAAGGCATGAGCTGGCAGTAAAACCCAGACATGTGGTAACTTTCCCTAATTTGGATGAGCATCTTTCTTTCATTTAAGAGGCATTTGACTGGTATACTTGCACATACACAAGTAAGGTCCCCCTCTTGAAAGAAACGAATTCAGTTATTCTGTCACTCCTTTACAATGTTTGTGGTAGAATAGTACAAATACCTCTCTATAAAGATGATTTCATGCCTCTTTATTGTAAACAGAGATTTAATTCAAGCTTCAACCTTGAGCTTCAAGCAAGGCACCCAAAAATAATTAATTTCCCTAGTTAGTTCCCCGAACTACATTAAGCTCTGACTTCCATTAGGGATATGTAGGCATGAGGTTCACAAGGAATCTCAGCGAGCTAATAAAATACCAAAAATAGTCAGTCAGTCTGTCTTTCTTTTATTCAATTCAATTCCTTCTCCTAACACAAAGGAGAAACTTTCCCAATAATCATTAGCAGCACAAACACAAATGACACAGAGAAGGTTCCTGTAGAGTACTACAGATATGTAGGGTGTTTAAACACTTCCCTATGTATAACCGACCTCCCGAACTCCAGAATTTCTAGTCTAGGTGAAATCCCCACACTTAGCAAACTCCTAGGGTTTAGTTGAGATCTTTTTTCCCCTTTCCTACTCGTAGGACAATAAGAAAGTTCGTGTGATATCGTAGGAAGAACTGAAATAAAATTCATCCCACCACGGGCGCATTCTCCTTCCAAATTTCGCGTGAAGGGTCTAGCGTGCCGTCCTCCCAAGTGAAACGGGGAGGTAAACAAAACGACACCAAACCGTGTACCAAGGGATAAAACACCGACAGTATACAACTGTCGCGCAACTCAACTGACTCGACAATTGGCCGGACGGACCGACCTGCTCTGATACCACTATTGTAACACCCTTCAAAACCCTCGCGGAAATATAATATAATCAGAGTAATAAAACAGCAAGGATGCTACAATTAATAAAAGAAATAGAATACCAAGTCGTTTTTGTCATGCTTTATTAAGAATAATCCAAAAATATCAAAATACATGTTCAGCACAGCGGAAACTCATTTTAACCATGTTAGGAAACATATCCAAATAAATCAACAATACATAATCTGATGATGGCAAAATAGTGTATCACTGGTAACTCTAAGACTATCGTCCCCCACTGTTACAAGACCAGAGCATGACCGACACGACCCAACATAACCGGATAAACTCTACGAGTCATCCTCACCGATCGCTTAGGCTGCTACTTCAATCTGAAATCATCAAAGTAAGGGTGAGACTACATCATAATTAAATAGCATTATAAATCGTCCGATATAGAATTCATAAGCAATTATCCACCCTACTTAGCATATTCAGATTTATCAATTCATACCAATCACAAACACAAGTCGAAAGTATGCACCAATAACACAACACAATCATAACACCGGAATTCATCCTGACATGTCACAATTTATACAAAGACCATGCAGACTCTTATGCATGTGGTACCATACATGGGATACACCCATCCAACTGATCTTTTTCATCACCGAGATACATTTTAACCAACACAAATTCCACACAATGGGAATTATGCCCACCATTTTGATCCATTTCATCACCGAGATCCATCACCAAAAATGTATGCGAATGAATGCAACATACAACATGCTTACAACATCACCAATCCGATGTATCACATCGTCTCATTATCATCACCAATTCATCACCAATAAGCATGTATATGTATCATGCATCATTCAAAACAAATCAATCATCATTATACGATCACAACAATCACCACATGATCAAAATGAACAATGTCATTATCAATAACTCACCAAAAGCAACACCGAATAATATATTCGATTTCAGCATCATCTACAATTATATCATATATAATTCACACCACATATAATGTCAAATCACAGTTATATCATTATAACATCGCCACATTGTCACATTAACCAAATCATGCACACAATGTACAAAACACGCCATAAACGAAATAAATCAAGATTTCCAAAATAAAATCAAGTTATTGTTGTTTTCTTTACTTTATATTATAGAGTTTTTAATTTAAGAAACAACATCCAAAACGGCGTCTAAAACGGACTTACGGTTTGAAAATTAGAGCTGTTAGAAGTTAGAATAGTTTTCAAAACGTGCTGCTGGAAATTTGTACTGGAACCCGGAACGTCCCACATGGGAACCGGTTCCTGGACCCAAAAAGCTATTTCTAACGTTCTAACACAGTGGAACCCGGTTCCTCCCACATGGGAACCGGTTCCCACGAACCCAGAAGCTGAAAAACATGATTTTTAAGGCTTTTATGCATCCCAAACACATACCAACACATACCTTTACGAAATTGATCGTCAATAACATCAAAATACTCCAAATACATGATTCTAATGCACAGACAACATACCACAACACCATGTAACAATACTACATCATCAATTGCAGTCAATTCATCAAATCATACATGTCAGTGTTGGTATTTCACAAAACCTAACATCCCAATTAGAGATTCTAATTCCTTAATGCAATCCTATCATCATCAAAATTATAATACCATATAATTAGAGTAATCACCCCTTACCTTAGCCAAAGATTTCTCGATTGGTCTTCTTCCTCTTGTTCCTCTTCACGTATCAGCTTCCCAATTCTCCCGTCTCTTCTGTTCTGCTTTTCACGTTCCTTTTTCCTTTCTTCCAATTCCTTATTATTTTATAAAAATAACATTAAATTAGTAATGGGCTTTACTAACTTAACACCTCCTTCTTACTAACATCACACATGGCCCAATAACTATTTTCCAATATTTCTCAATGTTCCTCATAAAATCAATTATTCCAATTAAATAATTTTCCTATTTAAATTAAATAATTAGAAATAATTTTCGGGGTGTTACAACTCTCCCCCACTAAAAGAGTTTTCGTCCTCGAAAACATACCCCAAGTGAAAAGTTCTGGATAAGAGTCCTTCATCTGACTCTCCCGTTCTCAGTCAACACTTTCTTAGTCGAACCTCAAAAATTCATCTGACATAACCAACATAAGCATGCCTCATGTATTCAATCTCAGCTCTTACGTCGCATTTGACCATCCCAAGGTATACCACTCGCTATATCTCCCAAAGGTCAACGACAATGGAGCGTCAAGGTGCGACTCATACAATACGCCAAATAACTGAATAATATACTTACACAATCCAGGGTATGATCACACCTGATCAACACTGCAGTACTGCATTCCATCTACTGAACGTACCAACCTTAGACACACTTTTCCATCTAAGCGATAAAATAATACTTACACCTTTAACCAACTGCTTCCTTCAAGAAACTCAATAATAATATCCCTATACCAATGAATTTCAACTATCTGACTCCTCTCAAGTCACACCAACAATTATCCAACATGTTACATTCCGCTTTTGCTGCACTATTCTGATTACTTATTACAATCATCATCACCAAATTAGATTTCTGAGTTATACCCAACTCTGGCCCTCTTTACTCATTCGTTCAAGAATCATTCTTTACTATCCATGGTACTAATCCACCACTCGTCAGTACTTACTCGCACTCAAAAAAACAAATTCCTGATTTACTTCATCTATTAAACATTCCAACCATGGAAATGAGTGCACACGAGTTGTTATAATCACACTCATCAGCCTCGATATACCATTGCTTACATAATAGCTCAAACTGAATCCCACTCTCCTTTAAGAATTAAATCAACTTCGTCCTTCATAGAGTATAATTCCTCATTATATCTGGAATCCACGATACCACCTTAACAATGAAACAAAATTATTATAACATCATATAGTATAAACTCGTCGTCTTAGTTTTGCCAAATACATACTCGCCAACCTTGCACAACCACAATAACATATTCATCGTCTCGGCAATTATTCAAAGAAAGTTATAATTCTATGATACGACATCGTTACATCCACTAGATCATAAATCCAACATATAGATCAATACATATCTTCTATGTAGGCTCTTGACATATTAATTCCTCACTTCCCACGAGTAATACTCATAACACTACTCCACATCACACTTTCGTTGCGCGATTCTGATTACCCGTCTTAAGTCACCGTCCAATATATTGCACTCTTTCATATCCACTTCTTCATAAATTCACACAACATGGTGAGTGATTATTCTCACGGCTTAGTATCCATCATATCCTAAACCATTAAGGTAACAAACAAGCTCATCCTATCTATATGATTCCGTCTACTATCAACAAGAGATTAAGGGTGATCAAGTCCTCAATTTGTCAATAGATAGCCGACAACCATATTTAAGCATAAACCGTCGTTACTACATAATAGTGTCCTTTCCGAGTTTGCACCCAAACTCATTAACATCGCCATAGTCTAATAATTCACTTTGAGTCTTTACAACTCGCACACTTCCCTCTCATTGGCTCTTGTCGGTGAGACACCAACGTCCAAATATTTTACACAATCCGCTTCGTAGTCACTTAGAATCACACACTTGTTAAGTACTTCCAAACTTCATAATCACTAGTACACTCGTACATTACTATTCATCTCGTTCCAAATTAAAATCCTCATCTTAGCAAAAGACCGCGACAACATTCATAACTCGAGGTTTTAATCTAAATCCCATGACATCTTTCACGTCCAAATGTCATTCCACTCAGAATTTCCACAAAGTCTTCCTCACATCAATAGGTGTTAGAAATTCTCTACAATTCTTCTTTTATACCTGTTGTTACTTTGGCATCACAATTACGACTTCAACTGTTCCCAAAGTTTGTTCCACCTTTTCTACTAATTCACTCCTCAATAAAATCCATCGGCACTCAAATCATCTTTATTACCGAACATCTCATTCACTTATTCCTCAACAACATATTCTACTCAATTTTGTTTCAAACAATCGTGGTAGTAGGCATTCCTATTCAATAAGTTTTACGCTTCCTTAACCGACTTCAGAATATCTCCTCATAGGATCAAAAGTTATGGGTTTTTAAAGTAGAAATAATTTTTCCAAAAACACACAGTAGAACCCGGTTCCTCCCCCACAGGAACCGGTTCCTGGCTGCTTCCCATAACTCGTCTCTGATATTTACTATGGGGAGCCGGGTTGTCTCTATCTGGGAACCGGTTCCCAACAACCCAAAATTCCCACGCCTATGTTTTTATAATGGGAACACATTTCTAACAAGTTTTAAATATCAAATGACAACATATGTCATGGTTATTAAGTCAGCTTTGCAATGCCCCAAACGGCACTTAAATCAGACACTCGGATCTCAAGATATGAATTTTCCAATCGTTGTCCGAAATTGCAACACTGACGCCATGTAGCGACACCTTAAATGATATTTCCAAAACTCCTCAAATGGTATACTTAATTCTTAAAATTGCTTCTCAACAAACCTTTTAATTATTCCTTCAATCCGTTCAACTCTGACACTGACATCCCGTGTCGTACCAACAAACAAGTCTAGTTCTAAGAGCACGCGTAACTGCAACCATTTTTATAACAAAGTTCATCTCTTTCGCTTTCCGACGCTTCAAACGGAACTCAAATCGGATGTCCAAAACTCCAGTTATGAATTTTCGAAGTTCTGCAGCTATTCAGCAATTTCCTGCGTTTTAGTTACGAAAATTTCACTCCAAAACTCATTCTCTTCAACTCGGTCACATTCCAAACAGCCCCTTATCATATCTCTTCACTTCCAAACATTCTTATAACTTGAGCAACACATCCCATTGCCAAAGTGCGATTTCTGAAACATTACGACAACAATCCTCTCTGCAAACTTGCAGCTGAACCTCTTCCGAGACGCACGGCTACCTAACTGACAACTTCGCACCCCTTCAGCAGAGCTGATACATTACAACTTCTTAATTTCCCTCTCCTACAAATAATCATCAATTACCTCTAATCATTTTTCCTTCCAGATGTTCCAACTTAATTACCAGACAAGTCACCTCCGATTCGGAGAACAACAACTCCAACAACACTTGCACGGTTGCCAACAACAGCCTACTGAATCAATCGTCTTACAACCGAAACATAACCGAGAAGCGAAGCTTCTCCCCCACTTATTTCAATCCAACACCTAAAACAAAACAAACAAGTACCGACAGTGATTCACTCACATGCCGTGTACCAATGGATAAAACGCCGACAGTATACAACTGTCGCGCAACTCAACTGACTCGACAATTGGCCGGACGGACCGACCTGCTCTGATACCACTATTGTAACACCCTTCAAAACCCTCGCGGAAATATAATATAATCAGAGTAATAAAACAACAAGGATGCTACAATTAATAAAAGAAATAGAATACCAAGTCATTTGTCATGCTTTATTAAGAATAATCCAAAAATATCAAAATACATGTTCAGCACAGCGGAAACTCATTTTAACCATGTTAGGAAACATATCCAAATAAATCAACAATACATAATCTGATGATGGCAAAATAGTGTATCACTGGTAACTCTAAGACTATCGTCCCCCAGTGTTACAAGACCAGAGCATGACCGACACGACCCAACATAACCGGATAAACTCTACGAGTCATCCTCACCGATCGCTTAGGCCGCAACTTCGATCTGAAATCATCAAAGTAAGGGTGAGACTACATCATAATTAAATAGCATTATAAATCGTCCGATATAGAATTCATAAGCAATTATCCACCCTACTTAGCATATTCAGATTTATCAATTCATACCAATCACAAACACAAGTCGAAAGTATGCACCAATAACACAACACAATCATAACACCGGAATTCATCCTGACATGTCACAATTTATACAAAGACCATGCAGACTCTTATGCATGTGGTACCATACATGGGATACACCCATCCAACTGATCTTTTTCATCACCGAGATACAGTTTAACCAGCACAAATTCCACACAATGGGAATTATGCCCACCATTTTGATCCATTTCATCACCGGGATCCATCACCAAAAATGTATGCGAATGAATGCAACATACAACATGCTTACAACATCACCAATCCGATGTATCACATCGTCTCATTATCATCACCAATTCATCACCAATAAGCATGTATATGTATCATGCATCATTCAAAACAAATCAATCATCATTATACGATCACAACAATCACCACATGATCAAAATGAACAATGTCATTATCAATAACTCACCAAAAGCAACACCGAATAATATATTCGATTTCAGCACCATCTACAATTATATCATATATAATTCACACCACATATAACGTCAAATCACAGTTATATCATTATAACATCGCCACATTGTCACATTAACCAAATCATGCACACAATGTACAAAACACGCCATAAACGAAATAAATCAAGATTTCCAAAATAAAATCAAGTTATTGTTGTTTTCTTTACTTTATATTATAGAGTTTTTAATTTAAGAAACAACGTCCAAAACGGCGTCTAAAACGGACTTACGGTTTGAAAATTAGAGTTGTTTGAAGTTAGAATAGTTTTCAAAACGTGCTGCTGGAAATTTGTACTGGAACCCGGTTCGTCCCACATGGGAACCGGTTCCCACGAACCCAGAAGCAAAAAAACATGATTTTTAAGGCTTTTATGCATCCCAAACACATACCAACACATACCATTACGAAATTGATCGTCAATAACATCAAAATACTCCAATTACATGATTCTAATGCACAGACAACATACCACAACACCATGTAACAATACTACATCATCAATTGCAGTCAATTCATCAAATCATACATGTCAGTGTGGTATTTCACAAAACCTAACATCCCAATTAGAGATTCTAATTCCTTAATGCAATCCTATCATCATCAAAATTATAATACCATATAATTAGAGTAATCACCCCTTACCTTAGCCAAAGATTTCTCGATTGGTCTTCTTCATCTTGTTCCTCTTCACGTATCAGCTTCCCAATTCTCTCGTCTCTTCTGTTCTGCTTTTCACGTTCCTTTTTCCTTTCTTCCAATTCCTTATTATTTTATAAAAATAACATTAAATTAGTAATGGGCTTTACTAACTTAACACCTCCTTCTTACTAACATCACACATGGCCCAATAACTATTTTCCAATATTTCTCAATGTTCCTCATAAAATCAATTATTCCAATTAAATAATTTTCCTATTTAAATTAAATAATTAGAAATAATTTTCGTGGTGTTACACTCAATGCTGGAGAGAGCTTGCTTCTCAAGTAGAGCCACCTTTAGTTGAAAAGGAACTAACAGGCATGTTTATGGATACTCTCCCACCTTTCTTCTGGGAGAAGATGATCGGTAGTGTATCTTCCAACTTCACAGACTTGGTAACCATTGGTCAGAGACTTGAACAAGGACTCAAGAATGGGAAAGTTACCCATGTTGTTGAATCCTCTAGTGGGGCGAGGAAGCCTTATGGAAACTTCCAGAAGAAAAATGAGACGAATGTTGTGTCGGAAGACAGAAGATCTCGTCATAGACCTCATAATGGTGATCAACCTTATGTGGCTGCTTTTGCTCCTGTGCGAGTTCAAGCTCCTCGACCTGAGGTTGCTAACCAAAATCAGATTCGTAATAGGGTTGACTTTGATCCCATCCCTATGACTTATACTGAATTGTATCCTGCATTGGTTCATAAAGGGTTGATCACAACAAGATCTATGCCTCCTCCTCGGAATCCTCTTCCAGATAGTTTTAGGTCTGATCTTCATTGTCCTTTCCATCAAGGGGCAGGGGGCCATGATTTAGAAAGATGTTTCCCTTTGAAGGCCAGAGTTCAAGAGTTGATTAGATCAAAGATGTTATCTTTTAAGAATGTTGGTCCCAATGTTGTCACTAATCCTTTGCCGAATCAGAATGGCTAAAAATGGGTCAAAGACAATTATCTCCCTAAAGCCAGTGTATCAAGACAGGACAGCTCATCCTCGTCACTGATTAGTCACTAGGCCATGTTTCCCTTCTGTTTGCATTTCCTCAGTTGTATTTGTTTGCTTTTAAACTTTGTTTATTCCTGAATGTTAGTTTTAATGAAATGAGCATCGTATGTTTGAATTCATTTTCATTTACTATGTCTATGTTTATGCTTCTTTTACAAAAAAAAAAAAATTCTATTTTGCTTTCTCTATCAAACTTGTGTTTTATGCAAAGATTGGAGGGAGGATGATGACAACGAAATACCCAGGTTGTTGAACTGTATGCTTTCAAATAAAACTTTGCTGACGATGTACATGCATTGTTTCAATTCCCAAACACTGGAGAAATAAGGAAGTTAATCCCTCGTCAACCCCTTTGAGCCTAGAAGTTGGTGTTTCTTTCTGTATGAAATAACCCACATTTTAACCCGGGGCAGGGTAGTTCCCAGTTAATTTGGTTGTGCATTCTATTTTAAGAGAATCATTCAATGCACCTTTTAACAAGTGTTTTAATCACAAGCTTTCCTCCGCTTACATCAAAGAAATGTTGGAAACGCCGAGCAAAAGTCGATGATGGTTCATTATAATCATTAAGCAAGGTAATCACTATCTTTCAGGAAAAAAAAGTATCAAAAAAGAAAATCAACGAAAAACCTGCTAAGTCAAAATCAAAAAATGACTTAGGCAAAAATTAAGGCATCCCGCTGACTGTAAGTTTCAAAATAAATAGTTCAGGCAAAAGTTAGGGATATCAAAAGAAAGAAAATAGAGAGAAGTCAATAAATTCTTGAACCAAAAAATGTTGTGACTATCAAAAGGAAGAAGTGACTGCCATCACTAAGTTTTCGTGGCTTGTGAACTATCATCATTACAACAAGTAAAATTCCAGAAGTCTCCTAGAACCTGAATGCATATTTTGAATTAACTGGGTTTAGGACTGAAGATCATCACGAAGATGGGGTGGGTTACAAAATTTTTTAGCCTTATACCTTTTGTTTTTTTAAACCGTGAACCTGACCACGTTACAACCTTCAAAAGCCCTAATTGAAGCAAGGTTTATTTTGAAAGCATACTACAACAAGGCTGCGTAAGCTGACTCCCAAGAGATTTACCAATCATTTATGTTGATACCATATCTTTGTTTTATCTTTTACTTTGATTGTCTTAACCTTTGTGTTTTGACCAGTGATTCCATTTGCTTTACACATATATAACATCATTCTAAAAGTGACTTTAATTTCAAAAAAATATGTTTTGAGCATTGCATTAAAATTACTATTCTTGAATGAACATTTTATTTGCAAGTAAGCACTCAACTTCTACGAAGTTCAAACAGTCGAGAAACTTGATCAGTGATCCTGTCAGGGGCACATTATTTCAAGATCGTGTTGTTCAGATGTTTAATCAAGATTTGTTGATCAGAATATCCTCTGCAAGATGTATACTATGGCAAGTCTTCCCAACATTCATTTCAAGAGTTGAATCCATGATCAATTCATCCCCAACATAGTTCAACTGAAGCCATGATCAGTTAACTTACAACAATTATTCAATCAGGGGCAATCTTCTTCAGCAATCCCCAAGCACAGTTTATCAGTCCTTCTCAAAGGATCATTTGTTTGATACAGTTATCAGTGTGACAAGAAGTTTGTTCAAGCATCTTCTTTCCAAGCGGATTTTTTAGAGTTCCCGTGTTGAGGAATCAAAGCCCCAATCTTGCCTCACAAAAGAGTCATTCTCAGTTGTCATAAATAACTACATTGCATTGAGCATTCATCATGCATAGAAAAATTTAACATCATGCATAGAAACAAACTCGTGCTCATTTATATTTTTCCAAGTCTTGTTGTTATCAACATCTTACCTTGAGATCAAAGTCCAACTTACTTGGCATTGACCTTTAATATTATTCAATCACGCTTTACTCTTGATTGATCTTTATTTATATTCAATCATGTTTTACTCTTGATGTTGTTTGATCGTGCTTTACTCTCGGTTGGTGTCTCAATCATGTTTTACCCTTGATGTTGTTCTATCATGTTTTACTCTTGATGACCTTTGATGTTATCCAATCATGGTTTACTCTTGATTGCTTTTGATACTATTCAATCATGTTTTAGTCTTGATTGCCTATGATGTTATCCAATCATGGTTTACTCTTGATTGTCCGTTGATGATTATTCAATCATGTTTTAGTCTTGATTGCCTATGGTGATGTTCAATCATGTTTTACTCTTGAATGCCTCTGTCAATTTATACTCCTTTCCAAATTCATTCATGTTTTACTCTTGAATTATTTCTGATATGGGTTCCAGAGATTTTTTTTTCTGAACATCTCTATTGATTTCTTGTCCAGAGTTCCTTTCACGTTTTATTCCTGAAAGCTTCTGTCGACTGTTTCTTTCTTTTGTGAAGTCCGATTCTATTCATGGATGACTTATACCTTTTCCCCAACGGAGTCTGTTTACTTCTCCCCTGTGGTGTCCTGTTTCCATCTCGTGGAAATCATATGCATTCATAATCATAAGCATTACATAGCATCTCAGGTTCAAAAATTGTGTTTTTATATATATTTAAGTCTCTTCAATCACGTCGAAACGAAGATTTCCAATCTTCACACCTCCGGATAGAAGAAACTTAAATAGGGGCATCTGTTGCACCCCAATTTTTGACCTCTGAGATCCCATCATTTTCTAAGTGTTATGATCATTATTGTTATACCCCAAAATTTGCCCGCGTTCTTTTTTTTCAAAAAGAAGTCAACAGACTTCTGTCTAAAAATTTGGAGATTTATACAATCTTGGATTTTTATTTCATAAATATCCTGATTTTATGAATACTCAATTTTTAGAATTTTTTATACAGTATTTTGGTTCGCTGTTAATTTTATTCTTACATAAACGCCAAACACTGTTTATCACTTCATACACTGTTTATTTCAGATTTATTTTTCAGATAAATAATGCTGACGCAGTTGGTACAGAATTAAAATTTGCAGGCGCGGAGTCTTGGTTTCAGATTATAGTGGTAACAGTTAAATTATTATTGGTTTTATTTCCCACTAATTTTTTATTTTTATACTATATTATTTTTTTTCTTTCTTTTCAAATATCTTCCTTTCTTTTCAAATCTCTTTCTTTCAAATCAAATCCTAGCTTTATTCTATACCCCTTTTCTTTTCAAAAACCTACCATACTTTTTTTTTCAAATCCTACTACTATTCAAACGGTACCATTCCATTCTCAACGTCCCTATCTCTCTCTCTTTTCACTCTATAAATACTCCTCATTTTTTCCATAAATTCTCACATCAAATTTCACTCATCTCCCAAATTTCTCAAACTTCTATCTCATAATTATTTTCTCTTCTTCCCCGGCAAAAATGGCAAAGTGGATGGATACGTTTTTTCTTATGGTCATCACTGTTTTGGTGGTGATCATGTCCTTTTTCTGTCTGCATAGTCCTAAAAAATGTGGACCTGGGTTGCTTACACTCCCGTTCATCTATATGTTGTTATTTATAGCATGGGTTTTTAATCGTCATTTTTAAAGTTTGTTGTATCTTTCGCTTTCAAATTGTGTACCGCTTATTTTATTTGTCGTATTGTTCATTATATTATGTAATATTTGTACTGTTAGTATTAAATGTTGTACTATCTGTCGTACGGTAGTTTAATTATCAAGATAATATTATGTGTGTTAAATATTTATTTTTCTGTGCATTAAATATTTTTTCAAGGTTATTATCGGTAATTTCGTTTGCATACAGTATATTTTATTTATTTATTATGTTTGTGTTTTTCTAACAGCTCAGGTAAATAAATTTTTCACCATTAACACAACAAAAACAAAAAGAAAAAATTAACTTTAACTGTTAAGTTTTCACTTTAACTGTTACGTTAATACACGGACAGCTAGTTACCAGTCAAACCCGCTATCAGGGCAATTCTCCGTGTTTGTACCATCAGTCAAATCAATTTTTCGCACTTCAAATTTCCAAGATTTTGTTCTAGAAGTCTTCTGATAATCACATGATCAACAGAGACTCAATACTGCATAAAAATCAGGTACGCCTAGGGTTTTTGTTTTTTTTCAGGAGAACGAGTTTTTGAGACCTCAAATGGATTTCATGGATCTCCATATATCTCAAAGTACCACCAGGCAAATTTTCAAACTTCGATTCGCTCGGACGCACAGTCAACAGCTCAAACACTCAATAGACGACCAGTTTGACCAAAAAGTCAACAGACAGTCAAAAATGCAATTTTTTGTCAACATCCATATTTTGTCAAAAGATTCATCATGTGATCAATGGTCTGTCATACCCTAATTTTTGACCCCCCTGAGATGACATATCTTCAGGATTTTCATCAAGTCAAAGTAAGTACCCAGGGCAGTCTGGCATTTAAGCGAGGGTGTTCAAAGACAAGAAAACTCAGGCAAAGGATCAATCAATAGAGGGATTAGTCTCTAATACAATCATAAGACTCAAAAGCCTCATTATTACACCTATGATTGATTAAGACACCCAGTCATCTAAGTACAGGATTACTCAAATCAACAGACTAGGGTTTGGAGCCTATCAAGGACTAAAATCAGGGATCACCTTTGGGAAACCCTAAAAAGCCTCAAGAGACCATTCAAAGACATTAATCATCTTCAAATAACTCTTATGACAAGATCCACTGGACATTACACCTCAATTCAAAGTCTACACTCATCATTGTCCTCTGGTCGACAATTAGGGTTTTTTGACCTAATTCACCAAGATAGTTGACTTTTAATCAGGGCATGGATCCAAAACTCAAGACATGATTCAAGAATCTCTACTACCTCAATATAATCCATTTACATCATTCATTTGAGAAGAAGATCTTGTTTCTACACAAAAAGCCCAAAAAATTCACTTTGTCAGGAAAAGTCAACTGTGTGGGATCATCATTGACTTTTAAGGTTTTTGGTCAAAAAATGACTTTCAAAGATCAATATCATCAATATATGGATGTCAAAGTCATTTGACCAAAGAAATTCAAAGAAATTCATCAAGGAGCAAAAAGTCGGGAATTAGGGTTTTTGAGGGCATAGTGAGAACTCAAAATTTCACCTACACAACTCAAAAAACTTCCAACATGAAAGTTGTAGATCTTGCAAAATAAAACAACATCTCACATAAGAACTTTTTTCAAAAGATCAACCATTTAAGGGTTTTGAAAATTTTGAAGTTTTAGGTCATAAACACTTAGAAAATTTTCCAAGTGTTTTAACCTAGTTTTCATCCAACTTTGGGCTCATTTTTAACAAATTTCCCAAATGATTCTGAAGAAGACATAAACTAATGATTTGAAGTAGATGTTTAGGGCTTTCCAAATTGTGTTCAACCTTCTCCAAATTCAATTTGAGCTAAGAGTTATGCTTGTTCAAAGTTGGCCTCATGAAGTAAAATTATAGGTCATGCATCATTTTTGAACTTTGAAATTTTGTGCACATGACCTCAATTATGGATGCTACACGACCCATAACATATCTGAAACAATGCCATGCATTCATTTTCACCATGCCATAAGGATTGAAGAAGATTCTAAAAACAAGAACATGTGATTATGTAATGATTACATTTGTGAATTTATGGCAAATTGATGAATCACCCAAGGAATCTTCTCACCAACCAATTAGAGCTCATTTCTGGCTCAGAATTGTCCCCTAAGATCAAGCAAAATCGAGGGCTAGGGGATTGATCAAATGGAATCAAAATTCTCATCATTGCATAAGAGATATTT